>NC_141027.1:35941250-36242500 GCF_052040795.2 Danio rerio
CTTTGTACTAAAGTAAAAGTAAAGAAGTAGCGTCTCAAAAATGTACTTAAGTAAAAAGTACCTATTACTACTACATGTATTAGTTTCACTGGGTAGGTAAATATTCGGTTTCCCCCCATGTATCATCATCCTGATGCAAACTCACAGCATTCATCATGTAGTTTTGTGGCTGTTAGATCAAAAACAACAGCTGCCATTCATGCTTATACACTCTAAAAATAAGTATGTAGGCTTGTATATCGTTATAAGTAATGTCTTACATTTTACACTGAACTTGATAAAAAATATTTGGAAATTTTTTAAATTTTATATTTGAATATTTTTTATTGACTAAATTAAAAATATATTTACTTTTGCAGTTCTGTTAATTTATTTATTCTTTGCTAAAAGCTACATACACAGGTGTGACTACAACCTACAAAACATGTGCATGATATTTTATTCATGTGATAAATTCAGGATCTTTTGCATTATATTTATACTTATTAATTGCTCAGTATAGTTACTTTTGTTGTTGGAAAACATCTGTTTAAAAACAATTGAATAGTAATATGCCTAGATGTAAAATCATAAAGTCAATTAAAAATCAATAAAAAACTGTTAAACAGCATCAATTCTGTATTAGGAAATATGAACAGAGAAATGTCGTGCAGTATGATCAGAGCTGGACCAAAGACTGTTTACCTTTAGCATTTGTATGGCATAATTTTGGACTGTATTGTGTCTCTCTTGTTTAACTGTAATCTGATGGAGCAAAATCTTTAAAATCTTCTTAAACTTACATATGGTGCATGATAGCCTTGGTGTGCGATGATGAAAATAGACTAACTGCATCAAAAAGGCTGTTAAATTGTGCAATGACACAAAATATTATAGATTGCGCCACCAAGCACATGAGAACGAAAGTAAAAAGCCAGATTTAAAAATGTAAGGAGTAGAAAGTACAGATATTTGTGTAAAAATGTAAAGAGTAAAATTAAAAAGTAAAAAAAAAAAACAGTGGAGTAAAGTACTAATAGCAGGAAAATCTACAGTAATAAAGTATTTGTACTTTGTTGCTGTACTTCCCATCTCTGATTTTGAGTCCTATTTATATTTTTTTCTGATATTTTTTCACCTAAATGTATGTGTTTAACACTGTTATATGAACAAAAAGCCTTGCCTTTTCACGTCACTGACAATAGCTACACTGGACAACTGGACACTACACCATGCAACGGTAAACATTGTATAGATTTTGATTGAACCGTGAGTGTGGAAACAGACATGGTCAACTGCGGAGATAAACTGGACATCACAGGTGAAGCTTGTCAATGTGGAGAGCTGTTAGAAGAGCTATTAGACTCTGATGATACTCTGTGCTGCTATCACGTTTCAGGACATGAGCAAAATAACATTTTAGCAAGAGGGTCAGGTGGAGAAATGGCACCTCTAAATGAGGGTTAAGGCCCTATCATTGTCTGTTATAACGCCGCCTCTCCCTCCTCAAATAATAGCAGTGACCTTCGACAGGCTCTGGGCCTGTTAGGGCTCTTGGCGGTGGAGAGAATCCATTCACAGGGGCCGATCCGAACAGCAGAGCTCCAAATGGCTTTTTCTTCTCGCGCACAATCATCCGAAACAGCGGCTGAATGAAAACACTGATTACATAAGAAAGGTCCTCTGCAGGAGATAAGAAATCCACCTGAAGACCAAGGACATCCTTCGCTCTGTCTTCTGCTCTCCTTTTCTGTCTTTCTTGCTCTTCCTTTCAGCCTTATCTACACTTTTTATTCATTCACACAACCTTTTCTCTCTTTTTTTTTTCACTCTGCGACTGAGAACTTGATTTGAAATGTGTCAGTTCTGAGACTAGATTAATATGTAAATGTCTGTACATTTTTTAATTATGTAAGATTAACAGAATTTCCGAATAATCCTTCGGGGAGCAGCTTAGCGTTACATCTGAAACACTTATTTCACTGATTCTGTCTTTCTTTTCTTCCTCTCTACTCGCTACTTTCTTCATTTCCCTTTTTGTTTTTCTTATTTTCATATGCAGGCAATGCAGACCAAGGGAAAAAATCTCCAATGTACCATGTTTGGAATTGAACACAGTACTAAATAAAGAATGACATCCATAATACATTTGAGAATGAAAAATATTCCCCTTATTTCCCTTGTGTGTGTGCAGCATATATGACAGTAAAGAACAGTTCTATTGATCTCCGGTTTCATTAGGTGAAAGCACCTCGCTGTGAAAGAACAAGCAAACCTCTATCAGCAGTACAGAGCAGAGCACAGACGGGAGCCATTTGAAAAATATATATGCCATTTAAGTAATTATTTAAACACGCCTTGCAGAATGCAAATGAATTGGCTCCTGCAAGCGGCTAATTTTAATGACTGCAGATCACATCCTATTGCTTGATTGAGTCTGAGTGGAAAGGCAGAGTGAAACAAACACACAGCTGTGCTGACAGTGTTAACAGGGACAGTCTGAGGGGAAAAAATGAGAGAAAAAAAGGAGGTGCTTCTTTCCTGGGTCCTATTATTTGTGATGCAGCGCACAGCGCAGTGCCACTTTGTGGAGTGGAGGAAAAGTGCTGCTAAGATCCTGCTTTCTGAGCCAAAAAAGGCCAGTCAGGAATTTCTAAACTCACTGGATTGGATGTAAGCACTATTAACAACACTGTGTATAATTTTAACATTTTAGAATTATATAAATGTTTATCATTATTATTATTATTATTTTGCTATATTAAAATTGTATTATGAATTTTATTTATTTACATTTCTATTGGGTATAAACCAAAAATCTAAAACAATTTTAGATCCACAGGAACACTACCGGTCAAAAGTTTAAGGTCAGGTTTTTTTTTTTCAAGAAAATTATTTTGTTCACCAAGGTGGTGTTTATTAAATGTAAAAGAAATGTTAAACTGTTAAATATTTAATAAAATTTAAAGAACTGCTTTCTTATTGTAGGTAGTTTCAAATTATTACTCCAGTCTCAATTGCTATTATTACTATTACCATAAATAATAATATTGCTAATAATATTTAATACTGGAGTAATGAAGCTGAAAATTCATCATTAATATCACTGGAATACATGATTAAACTAAATGATAAACTACTTTTGAACAGTTATTTTATAGTGCAATAACATTTCACTATTTCACAATTTATTCTTTATTTTGAATGAAATAAATGCAGCCTTATTGAGCAGGAGAAGCTTAGTTTTAAACATTTAAAAGTCCTACTGACCTCAAACTTTTGACCGGTAGTGTATGCCCTGTCAGAATTTTCTACACTTCATTTCTGTTGGACTGGTGCTACATTGTTATAGTCTCTTAAACATAAAAGTATACTATGTATAGTGTTACTATTTGTGCAATTAAGCATGTCTTATTATCCCAAGAAAACAAATAATATAGAAATTATTTACCTTTTTTTTGTATTATTTTGTATTATTTTTTTGTATTTTTTTTTTGTATTATTTAAAACCACAGTATTATTATGCAGAGGCTGATTAATAATAATAATTTTGTAATGTAACGTTATATACAATTAGATTTATCAGCCCCTTTGTTTATTTTTATTTTTTAAATAAACAGTTAATTTCTGTTTAATGGAGGGAAGATTTGATTTTTTCAACAGATTTCTAAACATAATAGTTTTAATAACTCATCTCTAATAACTGATTTATTTTATCTTTGCCATGATGACAGTTAATAATATTTGACTAGATATTTTTCAAGACACTACTATACAGATTAAAGTGACATTTAAAGGCTTAACTGGGTTAATTAGGTTAACTAGGCAGGTTAGGGTAATTAGGCAAGTTATTGTATAATGATGCTTTGTTCTGTAGACTATCAAAAAATATATAGCTTAAAGGGGCTAATAATTTTGAGCCTAAAAATAAAAACTGCTTCTATTCTTGCCAAAACAAAACAAATAAGATTTCTCCAGAATAAAAAAATTGTATCAGACATACTGTGAAAATTTCCTTGCTCTGTTAAACATCACATGGGAAATATTTAAAAAAGAAATTTTCAAAGGGGGGCTAATAGTTCTGATTCAATTGTAGATATTAACTTTGTTTATTTTTTATTATTATTTTTTTTTCAATTAAAGTGCCTAGTGGCTCTTGCCTTGCATATAAATCACCAAAACCATGATTTCAGCTTAAAATCTTCTTTAATGTTCGACTGAAGAACAAGAGTCTACATCTTGGATTGCCTGAGGGTGACTAAATTAACAGCAAATATTCTTATTGGAGTGAAAGAAATATCCCTTTAGCAAGCTTTCTAAGTTGGAAGCTATCAGAGGGGCACAGACAACTTCTCAATGTAGTTGAGAAATAATTTTGCTTATGTGCATGAAATAAGTCTTGCATTATTGTTGGCAAAATGAGAAGTTGTAGAAGTTATGGCGAGCCACGATTAGGTGGATATATTACCGTCACAATCTTGCAAGACTTATTCAAGCACCCTGTTCCTGCCGTGAAGTGTTCTGGAGATAAGAGGAGGATGCCAGGTCTCATCAATGGAAGCACTTATCTGAAGAGGAAGAGGGAGTGAGATTGAGCTTCAATCCACGATTGTGTATTATCTTAAACGCTTTGAGGTATTTTCTATAAGAGCAACTCGACTGCTTAGGAATGCTTTTTATGTTTTGCCTGGGAGCTTCTCTGAGTTTCAGCCGAAAACAAACATGTGTGCAGATTAAAAAAATTAAATGATTTTTTCACCGGTGACCTGATTTTCTAATCTACAAACAATGCTCCCTACAGTTTTTTTCCTAAAAAAAAAAAAAAAAAAAGAAATCATCTGACACAAGTATCTGATTTGTTACTAAAAATACAATAGCTAAAGTAAGCCATCTCATGCAGAAGTCTATGCCTATTCCAACAATATGCTCTTTTCACACAAGCTTAACTTTTGCCCTCTTTTCTCTTGTTGGAAAATGATCTGGAGGTGTAATCTTAAGCAGTCCCACAGATTAGGAAGCCAACGAGTTAGTGAAACTCTCGCAGAACTTATTTAGCCTGATTTGTTTATCTCGGAAGTGAAGCAAAATTTCCCCGATAAGCATTCCCTGTCGGAATCCGCTTAATTCATTGTAAAAGCACAAAGACCGGCGAGTGTTTTTAATGCTGGGACAAACCGACTGCAGGGTGCAGATCACACACTACCTGAGCCACAGAGATTACACTATTGTGCAGAGGGAATGTTATCGCGGGCATGCCGAAAGCATACTCCCCTGTGTAACGGCGGCATGTGAACAGGACCCAAGGAAATCTTTCAAGAATACAGTTTGCTCGCAGGATTTATCTATTTCGTGTCCTTTTAGACTCAAATCAAAAGGTGACCCCGTATCGCTGATATATTTGGATGTACCGCAGCACTGATCTTGTGTATGCTCTACAACAGTGACACATCGCATGAGACTCTCTTTGCATAATAAACTTTGGCATAAATGCAATAAAACACATATGAAACATACTAGAAGTGTGTTATTCATCGAATATGGAGCCTGTGGTTATACCACTACCCAGCAGTCCAGGCTTCAACCTTCACATAAACATCAGCGATCTTCAAAACTGGAGAATAGAAAGTGTGGGAAACCGCTACTGCATGCGAGGGATTTAGTGTGGGCTTAGTGGTCTAAAAACTGGAAATATGCCACTCTAATGATATTGGATGCTAAGAGAAAGGAAAAGTTAGACTTTGCAATGAAATATTGGATAGTTTTGTCATCACTTACTCATCCTTGTGTTGCTCCAAATCTCTTTGGCTTGGGACGCAAAAAAAGGGGAGGAAACTATATGTGCATTTTTTACACTATACACTGAAAGCCAGTAGGTTCAATGCTGGTAAAGTATGGACAGGTCTGCAACATTTTGCTTTGACCTCTCACTTAGACATTCTGTTCAAAAGAGGTAACTTTGCAACCACACGTTGATAGAGTTCAGTTGAAGTCAAAATTATTAGCCCTCCTTTGAAGTGTTTTTCTTTTTAAATATTTCCCAAATGATGTTTAACTGAGCAAGCAAATTTTCACAGTATGTCTGATAGTATTTTTTCTTCTAGAGAAAGTCTTATTTGATTTATTACGGCTAGAATAAAAGCAGTTTTTAAATTTTTTTTAAAAACCATTTTAAAGTCAAAATTATTAGCCTCTTTTAACTATATTTTTTCGTTAGTTTACAGAACAAATTATCGTTATACAATAACTTGCCTAATTACTCTAACCTGCCTAGTTAACCTAATTAACCTAGTTAAGCCTTTAAATGTCACTTTAAGCTGTATAGAAGTGTCTTGAAAAATATCTAGTCAAATATTATTTACTGTCATCATGACAAAGATAAAATAAATCAGTTATTAGAAATGAGCTATTAAAACTATTATGTTTAGAAATGTGTTGGAAAAAAAATCTTCTTTCTGTTAAGTAGAAATTGGGAAAAAATAAACAGGGGAGCTGATAGTTCTGGCTTCTACTGTAGATTGTTTGCATAACATACTAACACGTTAGTGTTTATCCCACAATATTCTACTCATTTAAGATCTCTAATCCACAGGGACGGGTTTAGTGATTTTTGGTCCCTAAGCAAATTGCAGCCATAGGGCCCAAGTCCTGAAATGCACCCTTACAACTGTTTTTTAATATTTGTTTATATTGCTGTTTTTTTTTTTTTTTAATATCACTCAATCTTCTTTATGACATTTAAAATTATTGCATTAGTTGTCCAAACATAAACTTACAACTGATTTTTTTTTAATTAATATATAAATGTGACTGCTGGATATTTTATTTGTAATATTATTATTAAACAACTTTACATTATTATAATAATATTATATTTGATTGTATACTAAATAGTATTTAATTACGTTAAAATTGTATTTGGTTATTTCTCACCATACAAAATATGGTAGAAAATGATGTTACATATAGTTTATAGGTTTACTTTATACTTCTAGATATTTATTGGGGGCCCAGAGATTTCATGGGGCTTAAATCGGCCGCTTACCTCGCTTATAGGTTAAATCCGCCTCTGCTAACCCTTAACTAACACTCTACTAATGCTATGCTAATTCTGTAGTGAACATTTGTTTGCAAAATTAAATGCAGGCTGTTTACACCAACTATTAGGGTGAGCTTTGTTTTATGAGTAAATCAGGAAAGCACATTACCATTTAGATCTGGTGTTTTAATCCGCCTCTACTGTTCACTTTTAACCTCTTTCCTGATTTCTTTCAGGGGTGGGTCTATGGACTTTCTTTCTGACCTTCCAATGTACTGTACCATTGCAAAACTAGTTTAATTTTACTTTGTGTTAGAATAAGAACAGGTAGGAGTACATTTCCTTTTATAATTTTATTCATCTTCAAACCAAACTAGCAATTTCACAAAGCAAAGTTTAAATCCTTAGTGTGCTTCAACAACATGCCCTGTATTATTTAGGAATCAGTCAGCAGAGTCTAAACAAACTTTTGTGGCTGTTTGAATGCGTTTGACTACTACATCTAAATCAGAATTGCCCAAACTAGTCCCTGTTTTTTTCCAGATAGTCTACAAAACTACAGAACAAACCATCATTATACAATAACTTTTCTATACCCTAACCTGCCTAGTTGACCTAATTGACCTAGTTAAGCCTTTAATTGTCATGTTAAGCTGTACAGAAGTGCCTTGAAAAATATCTAGTAAAATATTCTGTACTGTCATCATGGCAAAGATAAAATAAATCAGTTATTAAAAATGAGTTATTAAAAATATTATATTCAGAAATGTGTTGAAAAAAATCTCTCCATTAAACAGAAATTGGGAAAAACAATGAGGGGGGGGTCTAATAATTCAGGGGGGCTAATAATTCTGACTTCAACTGTACATATCTTCAGCCCACTGGCCTTAGTCAAGTTTGGTTTTTGGCTCTTCATAAGAAATAAAATTGGACACCCCTAATCTAAAATGACTATGAACACAATCCTCTCAAATGTATTTTAACCACCTCAAAAAATAAATGAATAAATAAATAATAATCGAGTAAAATAAATTATATTGATTTGAAGTAAAAACAGTGTTTTTGAACCATACTGAAGTACTTATCTGTTGTGGTATTCTGTAGTTGTTGTTGTAATAAAACAATATAGTAATATAAACAAACAAAACCAAAAACTGTACTAAGCTTATATAGTACAGTTAACAGCAACAGCAACTTAGTACAGTTATATAGTTGTGTTTTGCTGCATCCAAAACTATTATTTTTATTTTGTTGTGTTTATAACATCATTATGGTGGTTGACATTTTAGTGTGGATGTCTGAAGAACGGTGAAGCGGTACGCCAGTATGCTGTTTCCTGGCTAAGCTGCTGTGTCTGCACTCTGACTGCGTTCCTGCTATTACATAATTAAATTTGGACTTGGATGGTGCTTTTTAAGAGATTATGGCAGCATATGTTGCTTGAAAACATGCCAGGCTCTCAAATAGAGAGCAGTGAGTGAGAGAGACAGAGAGAAAGAGAGAGAGAGAGAGTTTATTGAAAATCGGAATACACTTTGGTGCCAATAGTTAATGAATTGGTGTTATGATCTCAGGCCAAAGGATGCTGGTGCGCTATAAATTAGAATAAAGTCTGGGTGGGAAAAATAAATAAATCTGCGTATCAAAGTGTCAAGCCCTCATATTGCATTTACAGTGGATTTATGTATCCCTGAACAGGCACATTTTGTTCCTGCTTTATACTGGAATGAGAGTGACCGTTGTTGTTGTCATGTGTGAACACTGCGATCCTACAAGCTTCATCCCATGTTTCTCTGCTTCTCCTGCATCCACACACATACAGTACCCACACATGCACAAATATATTCCAGGGTGTTCCTTCCTTCCCTTTGATACATCGCCCCTGTCATTCGGCAGGCCAAATATATCATCTCCCGCTCCGCTCAAAGCCGTGCGGGGTCCGTTAAGGTTTAAGCGGTTATTCCAGTCATTATTGGCCATTAAATCCAGCGTGGGTCGTAAAGGCCCTGCCAGTCCGCTGTCTGCTGTAGAGGTCAGGTGCCCTGCGCTACTTTACGAGCTCTTTCTCGTGCATCAGAGAGTCCCCGTGAAGTTGCGCACCTCACCATCGCCTCGACGGATAGATAGGCCACAGCCTGCCATCCATTACCCCTGTCAGTGGCTCGGTTTGTCAGCCGTTATAGCCCTAAAGCTCGCCCTGATGCCTGGCCTGATTTAAACCTCACTATCATGCGAAGTGACTCGTATCTCTGTCGCTCTTATTACCCCGAGTCCAGCTATGACAACGCGGGCGGTTTGTGTTTCATTCTCTTGCCTCCCGTCACATTTATAGCCTCTTTCTAGAAATAGTCCTTCTTTTACAGTCCTTGTGAGCGAGCAAGTAATTTCAGAGGTCTCTGTTGTGTCCTTCTGCTGAGACAGGGGGAAAATAATTGAGTTTATCTTCGGGTTTTAAGGGAGACTGACACACTGGGTTTTATTTGACTTTTTTAAAGAGATCTGCTCTTATGGGAGGTATTAAAGTCTCTGATTCCGGTCGTTAGACGCCGCCACAAGGGTGATTACTTAAAGCTGATAGGAAGCAGATTATTACTTCACTTACACTGATATACAGCCATACACACAGGACAAATTCACATTTTATGAAGCTCCGCTGGAATTTGTCTGTGATGAAAACTGCTTTTATCTGAGAGAGGGAAAGAATGAAGGGACAACAGTGCAGTCTGTGTGCAGTTTTTCTTTCTCTCTCTCTGCAGCTCTCGTTTCTTTCCTATTTCATCTCTCTTGCTGTTCTCCATCAAAAGTAAAATACATAAAAAAACTGTTGATACAAATTTAAATGATTAATAATAATAATAAATTACAAATCTTTTTTAACAATAATTTGTTACAATACTAATCATTCATTCATTCATTCATTTTCTTTTTCGTTTAGTCCCTTTATTAATCTAGGGTCACCACAGTGGAAGGAACCGCCAACTTATCCAGCACATGCAGCAATGCCCTTCCAACTGCAACCCAATACTAGGAAACAGCCATACACACTCATTCACACTCATACATTGCGAACAGTTTAGCTTATTCATTTCACCAATACCTCATGTCTTTGGACTGTCGGGGAAACCGGAGCAGCCAGAGGAAACCCACATGAACACGGGGAGAACATGCAAACTCCACATGCCCACTGACCCAGCTAGGACTCCAACCAGGGACTTTCTTGCTGTAAGGTTGTGATACCCACTGTGCCACCATGCCACCACCTGATAATAATATTATTTTGTTAAATAAACCATTTTATAATGATAATCGTACCATGTGAATTTACTTTTTGTTTATTTATAAGCTAATTTCGAGTATCATCTGCTTATGATTGTAACACAGCTGGTCCTGCATTAGCCAATTCATGATTCACCAATCAGACGATTCCTAAGTCACCATAAATAAAGTTCCATACCCCAGCCATCTTCTTTTTCTGAATAATCTCCCCTTCCACCCCTACTCCTCCTCCTTTCCTAGATGGGTAGCAAGATGGCCCAGTGATTAGCACTGTTCCCTCACAGCAAGAACGTCACTGGTTCTTGCCCTTACCAAGCCAGTCAACATTTCTTTGCGGAGTTTACATGTTTTCTTCATGTTTGGATGGGTTTCCCCTGGGTCCCCCAGTTTCCTCCCACTGTTCAAAAACATGCAACTTAAGTTAATTGACTTATCCAAATCGGCACAATAGACATGCTCCTAGTAAGTAGTTATCTCTTCATAGCAATCCCTGTTTGTTCATTAGCTACAACAGCTATAACAGTCTCGAGATCTTCCCTGCAACGAGAAGGAGCCCTGGGCTCAAGGATCTTATGAGCTCAGGGCTCTCTCCCGGGACAGCATGCCAAACACGCTCTATAATCATCATCAACTAAGTGTGAACTCTTGAAAAAGAAGAAAAACAATAAAACATTTAAAAAATATTTTTTTCAGTCTTGTTGAACAGAAGATTTCTTCAAAAACTGACCTCAAGACCTTTGAAACTTTTGTTAGTGTATGTCTTTGAAAAGACATCAATAAAGCTGTAAAATGTAAACAGTACTTGTTGTTTTATACTCTTGGCACAATATATTTTCATTTCAAAACATTTAAATATCACTTCAATATGTCTCTCATACATTTATCTCTCAATGGACACTAAATACAAAGAATATTTACTGTTGTTTGAAGGAAACATACAGAGTATTCTGATGTTTTAAACAGTGAATCATGTATTCCGTATTCTGTGAGGTCTGTATGAAACTGTTTAGTTTCCATAAGAGTTTATGGTAAATAAAGTTACACAACAACTTGATTTCCTGTCAGACACAGCATTCGAGCAGTGCCGTTTAGGCCCGACACATGGCCTGATGCTAAAAACAGTGTAAGTGACATTTGTGTGTGTGTGTGTGTGTGTGTGTAGGCTGAACGCACATGGCAGGAAACTGTCCTTGTGTGCTTTTGCTTTGCCCTCTTCCCTTAATTTGCCTGCTGAGGAGCATCACGGCGGCAACACAGTGATGACATCACGCAGCTGGCTGCGTTTGATGTGTCAGTCCTGAAGGAACCACTTATAGCAATTAGGATATCCTTGAACAAGCGTTTGTGAAACATTGGCTGGTTTTTGGCATTTGCCTCCTGTTTCTGCCTGCTAACTAGCGGGGTTTGATCTGTGATAATTACCCTCCCACCAGCTTCTTCACTCTGACAGTCCTCTTCCCCTGAGAGCCCCACACGCCCAGGCTACTCACTGATTGCATCAAAGTGACAGAAATTGCAACATCAAAAATAATAACTGATATTCCTCTGGCTTTGCCTGCCTTTGAATATTTCCTTTTAAATGCTTTCTAATTTGTGTCTCGCACACCGCAAGTGTGTGTGAGCGTGCAAAGCAAATAAAAGCAGCGATGGGGCATCCATTATTGAACTACTATTTACATATGGCACACTATTCTGTCTGAACTCACATGAAATGGAGATTTTCAGAGGCGTTTCTTCCTCTCAACATCACCACTCGAAGTCACGCACTCTCCGTCTTTCTTCTTTTTGTCATCTCTGTCTTTGTAGAGTCTGTTTCCCTCCCTGTGTCGCTGGTGTGAGTTTCTAAGTGGAGATGTGTCTGTATGGTGGATGATCAGCACCGTTTGACTGAGATGTAATGATACAGTATCTGTGTGTAAACGGTGCCAAACAGGCGATAAACAAACGGCAGGGTTGACAGAGGATAGGAATTATGACCGACTCTGTGTTAGCACAACTTCGCAAAGGTGACCACAAGACAGGAGCTATTAGCATTCACCTGCTGCAGCACACACATATTCTCATCCTCCAACATCTTGTCCTATGTTGACCTTGCATGAGGATACATTAATAGCATTTATAATATATAATATCTGTCTTGTTCACATCGTGTTCCCGCTACCGGGGAGTCAGTAAGGCTCTCGGCTGTAATTACCGGCTGTAGGAAGTATAATTTGCAATGTCTCACATGCATGGCTGTCTCAACACAGATCATTTGCATTAGACGGTGCAGAACCCCAGGTAGGGCTCTGTGCGAACAGTCCCGGCTCGAGATTAAAAAGGACAAGTGTGTGTTCAGACAGCCAATTGAGAGCGACAGTCAGCCAAGGTTTCACGAGGATGGGTGTAAAATCATCAGCGGTGCCACGGGCGGCCGGCGAGCCTCTTTAGCAGAATGAATTAAGAGTGTGTGTAGAACAGAGCCGGTTTGGGCGCTGACAAATGCTGATTTCCCTTGAGGTGCCTGAAAAGATCTGACCTAGTCAGTGTTTAAAACCATACAAAGAAGATGATAAATGTGGTACTAATGAGACTTCACAATTTCTCGTTCCGCTTTGCTTTGCTCATTTTGTTTTCTCTCTCCCCCTCACTCTCTTGCTCCATCTACATTTGTGATCTCAGAGAACGAGAGAGAGAGCGAGCATATCCTTTACATGCTGAGTAGATTATAGGGAAATTAAAATCAAACACACAATCTCATTGTTCTGCAAATTCGGTTGCTCTAAAACCTCCCTAATCTAAAATCCTGCATCCAAAATCCACCCTGTCAGCATTTATAGATATTATACTGATCCGAATTTTCTTTGCTTTTATTCCTCGTGTCTTTTGTTCTCTCGCTTATAGGAGAGGAGCGAGCATTTCCTGATACGCGCAGACAAAGTGTGGCACTTTGAAAGCTGTTTAACATTGATTGGGGCTCTTCACCAGAGAGAATACCTCTTCAGGTGCCGGTGTCGAGCATCTCTGATACGCGCTGCGCCTCCTCTGTGCTACGAGACCCTCCCCTGATCAATCAAGGCTGACAGAGAAGGCCTTTGTGCCACGCTTCCAGGAACAGATGTCTGCCGGAGAGAGCGCTTCACCTGGAGCCGCGCTGGATTACCCGTGGCCTCGCTTTGATGGATTAGCATGTACGGAAATTGCCCGATTATTGATATGAAAATATTTGCAAACGAGGGGGAAACTGGCAATGCGAGGGGTGAGGGGCGAAACGCTAAGAGAGCTTATCAGCCTTCCTTCCAACCTTGTCCCTCGCTTCCTACAGAAAAGAAGAGGAGTAGAAAGACAGATGAGGGCACGGGGAGGAGAAAGAGAGCTGGTGTGTGTCAGCGTGGCAGTATTCAGCTGCCCTTCATGAAATATTGTTCACCATTATATTAACAGAGCTGAGTGGAGAGAGATAAGAGAGCTTCTGAAATAGTAAGCAGAATGTCCTGAGGAGATATTTCAATCTTTATTCTCTGTCGCTTGCTCTCTCTCTCTCTCTTTCTCCCTCTCACCCCATCTTTTCTTTCATTTACGGCAACGGCTGAATGTGAAATGTGTCGAGACCTTTATAAATGAAGACAGGGCTGGAGAAATGATGACATCATCAACTCCCACATAATTGCTTGATTTGTCAGTGTGTAAAGGGAGAGGATCTGTATTTTTGGCTGGGTGGGAAAAAAGGGGGGTTGTGGGGGTGTTTCCTTTTGAATCACCATCCACGCAACCTCTACTCACATCCATTGCATTTACGAAACTAGCCACAGAGAGTGGGCTGAGGGTTTGCGTGCATGCGAAAAAATATGTTGATCTTATGCATAATTATACGGCTCGTGTCAAGGCGTAGAAAATTATAGAACTGAAATGACACATTTGGGAGGGAGATCCACCAAAGAAGCACTTTTACCATTTAAGAATGTTTGACCTCTTGCTGTGGTGATACTGTAAGGTATCACTGAGATAAGGCTGTGGGATTTGGAAAAATATCTAATTGTGATTTTTTTTTTACATGTTGCAACAAATTGATTTCGATTTGATTTGCAATTTAATTTTGTAGTTAAGTTTCAGCTTAATAATTTGCATAATAGCTTCTTACTGCTAAAATGCAGTGTTAGTTTAAAAAAGAAACTGAAAAGATATTGACTTAAACATTTATTCAACTTTATTGTTATAATTTATAATAAAAAAAAATTCTGAAAGTTTCCTCTAGAACAAACAGTAAACAAATAAAATGACCTTTCACTTTCTTTAAATAAGTTGAACTCAAATTAGGGAGGTAGTGTAGCTTATTATACAAACATAAAAACACTCAGCAAGCTAACATGGCTGAAACAACTTTTAAATTGTTCTTTGCTGTTGCTTGCTACTAGATTGAGTGTCACTGTCAATACTTTCAGTTGACTTTTTAGCAAGACACTCCTCAGCCTGTGGTGCTTTTTTAGGTGCTGATGGTTGTATTTCCTCATGCTGTGGCAACAATTCTTACAAATTACCTGTTTTGTTCAGTGTCTGTGACTTTGAAACCAAAATATTCCCATATTAACGATGTTCTGTTTTTCTTAGAGATTAATTAGTCTATAAATACTTCTGAAGCGGCAGATGCCATCATCCACCTTATCCGCACTTTCCTGTTTGTTTGCTTTTTAATGTGGCCGTTCCGCATAATTCGGTTGTGCAATTCTGACTGCGCAGAACAAAAGTGGGCTCACTCATTTGGCTAGTAAGACTGTCACGCACAGACGACAGTCACGCATTTGCTCTGGGCAGGGGAAATTAAATAATACATATATATTTCATATCGCAGCCTCTTGTGAATAGTAGGCCTAGATGAAATCTGCGCACGCAGAATTCCGCAGATTTTTAGCCCATCATTGATTCTGTTTATTTACTTGAGTAAATGTGTATAAATTCATATTTATTTCATTTTTAAATTAATTTCAGTAATATTATTGACTAATTTGAAAATATTTATATATATATATATATATATATATTTTTTTTTTTTTTACTATAGTTTACTTTAATATAGTTTGTAAAGTATTATTTTCTGTCTTTTAGTAGGTATATTATATGAGAGACTTGCTTTGTTTTCCAAATAAAATGGATCTAATTATATTTGCATTGTAAACATTAAATACAAGTAAAAAGGGTATTATTTTTTATTTCATATTTTAAGGTTTTAGTTTTGATACTCCCAAAATCATTCCACATAAATCTGCAGATTTTTACAAAAATTCTGCTCAGAAATAGCAAAAAATATCCGCAGATTCCATTCTGGCCCTAGCGATTAGCTAATCATTTGATTTTGATTAATTATACAGCCCTACACTGAGATGCTGGAGAAACAGAAAGAGAGAATCTCTCCCTCTCTCTCCCTATCTCCCATATATTTAACTCTTTCAAATAATGGTCCAGTAGTTAATTTTAGTTAAAATATTTAATAACATGAACAAACAATTAGTAATATGTTTATTACATCTTTGTTAATGTTAATAGCATTAGTTTATGTAAGTTCATGTTAACTCAAGGTACATTAGTTTTATATAAATAATGCATTAGACAAATGTTGAACTATGATTAATAAATGCGTTACAAGATTATTTATAATCAGCTAATGTTAGTAAATACATTAATTAACATTAAATAATGCATTGGTTCTTAAAGTGAGAGTGGGGACCCCCTGGGGGGTCGCGGGACAATGACAGAGGGTTGCTTGGTGATTTCCAAAAGCCAAATAAATTTTATTCAACTATTAAAGTGACCATATTTTAACCATAACTCACAGAAGATAAAAAATAGTAGTTTTAGTAAAAAAAACAATAACATGCAAATGAAAAGCCATCAGCCTTTAAATTTTTTTTTTTTAGGATTGTTGTGTTTACATTAGATTAACAACACAGCAATTGTGTCAGCTGCAGCAGATTGATTTTATAGCACCAGGTTAAACTTTCTGACACCTTTATGGCAATCAAATACATTATAAATAAATACAGGCCACAACTGAATATAGAGATTGATCTCTGATTGGTGGCATTCAAAATTAAACCAAGAATAGATATTGTGTCCACCAGTCTCATTAGTTGAGGTTAATATTAAATTAAACAAATTAATAAATCACTATAAAAATTATACGATTGTTAGACTGCTGCACATTTTTGTGTTGTCAATATGCTTGTATTTATATAGCCCTATTGTTGTGTGCACAACATTTGTATATTTATAACCACCTCCGAGGAATTTGGGGGTCGCAAGTCACTGGCATTGTTATTTTAGGGGTCGCAGGTTGAAAAGTTTGGGGACCCCTGAACTAATAGACCATTATTCTAAAGTGTTAAATTTGCTTTAGTGTACCGCCGCTATTGATCATCAAACTTTTAATTCACCCAAATTTTATAATAAAGTTATCAAAACAAAAGTGGGATTTCTGTACAGTATATTTTCTATACTTAGGCAAGAAAGGATATAGTTCATCTGGTTGTTCATTCATGTATTAAATTTAATTTAATTTTATAAAGATCATTGTCTATATTTAATGCTGCAAGGTTAGTTCTATTGATTTACTGTGTACTGGATGAATGTGCTGGTGATTGGCTAGGTTTTAAGTAGACCCACACGGAATCTGTGAGAAATCTGCAGATTTTTAGCCCATCGTTGATTCTGCTTATTTACTGTGTGTACATTTATACTTATTCAGTTTTTAAAATAATTTCAGTAATGTTATTGACTAATATGGAATTTTTTATGATTTATTTACAACATAGTTTGTAAAGTAATATTTTCTTTTAGTAGAGATATTATATGAGAGACTTGCTTTGTTTACCAAATAAAGTGGATCTAATTGGATTTGCATTGTAACCATTAAATAATAGTTAAAATTTTGCTATCTTTTTATTTTATATATTAAGATTTTAGTTATGATACTCCCAAAACCATTCCACATAAGATTTTTAACAAAATTCTGCGCAGAAATAGCAAAAAAATGTCCGCAGATTCTGTCTGGCCCTAGTTATACGAAAAGTGTTTTCATTATTTATTAATATTACCATATATATATTAAGACGCTATCATGTGTGCACTGAATCACAATTATCAGCAAATATAAACATCAAACTGAGAAATCCTCTACAGACCGCCATTAAATCTAGATGTCCATATGTTGTAGTGACACACAATACTTCAAAAACGCTTGCCTCTTATCAAGTCACTCAATGCTGATTTCCAGATGAGGGTCTAGACTCTTACTCAGACTCAATCCTCACACACACAACCATCCGCAGGTTAATGAAAACAGCGTGTGTGCAGCGTGAACTCCTGAGGCAGGGTGACAAAAAATGGTAACGCAAAAAGCGTGTGTTTTACAATTTCCCCTTCCTCGTAAAGGTCTGCTCGTAAAACTGAGAATTTACGCCCTTCATTAGAGCTAATACAATGCACATAACTCTAATGCACAACAATTGGGATAGCCATAAAGTAACCGCTTTATACCTCCTCAAAACTCTGACTCCTCAGTGACCCTCGGCTGGCCACAGTCAGGGCAGATAGATTTACAGCGAGCTGCTATTCTGCCTGATAGACCTCTGCCTTTTTAGGGAATTAGAAGTGCCAAAATCTAAAATGATTTAGATATTTATTTTGTGTACTCATGTCAAAAAATATAAGTCTCCAAAGCACTATTTACAATTTGCAACTCAAGATATTTTGCCGAGGCAGAGGTTTGATTTACGGCTAAGCTCAGTTTTATAACCAGACACGAGGTTAAAAAGAAAGGCTGTTTTTATTTCAGCTGTAACTAGTCTGAAACTCCGCTTCAGCTGAAATATTGAGTGTTACTTACATTAAGGTTCAAGTCACGAGTCAGTTACTTCATCAGTTGCTTCTCTCAACCCTAATAATTTTAAGTAACTTCAGTCCTGAGCAGAGCTTGGACTTTTAAAACATTTCCTGGTGTCACTCCACTTCAATGTAATTGATAAACCATACAAACTGTCATACATTCGAATGTTTCAACCCAACCTTGTTCTGACATTTGGCCTCTTCTGGTTTCTTTCATGGCATGTCAGTGTCCTACCGTTGAACACGAAAACTTGTTCTTTTCTTTAACTACCACTCATAATGACGTATATAACCTTGAAGGCTGGTGAGAATAACTGTTTCCAGGTCTCTCAGGGCCCTATACCCTTCTACACATATAAGAAGTGCAAATGAGTTTGGTGTACTAAAGCCCTGGATAATGTAGATGATCCCAAGAGTCCACATACTGTGTATATAATGGGAGTTTAAGAGAGGAACAGGGGAACGAGAGAGTAAAACTGTACGCTATCAATGTCAGGTTGTGAAATTCAACGTGAGG
This sequence comes from Danio rerio, assembly GCF_052040795.2. Lineage (NCBI taxonomy): Eukaryota > Metazoa > Chordata > Actinopteri > Cypriniformes > Danionidae > Danio > Danio rerio. The sequence continues at coordinate 35,959,916 of NC_141027.1, forward strand.
GAACTTTAGCCAGGAAAATAATTTGATGTAATGGCCGGGTGGAGAGGAAGGCACAAACATCTCACGCTGAATTTGCGGCTCAGTTTGACATCATTGTTGCATTTATAGCTGTTCGTATTTACGCGCATGAGGATGTAGGTGTATGGGTTCCTGCTCACAATTGGCACGTCACTCTTGACACGTTTCCCCTGATCTTTAACGCTGTTGTCGAGAAATTTGCACAGAGGGCATTGGAACATGTCATTGGTTTGCGTACATTTATGAGTGATTCTTTTGTTCGACATTATATTCCTATTGGAAGTTCAAGCTCTTTTCTGACCTTGTGCTGGGAAATTAGCCATTCCACTCATTCAGTCTATCTTTAATGTTGTTTTTGAAGGGATAAGCTCAATAGACACCTTTCCCTTTCTATTCTTATCCATTTGTGTTTCCACTTCAAAAAAAAAAAAAAAAAAACTGAAAAGTTATTTGTGTCCTTTGTAACAAAAGGGTGTATCCCCACCTACCTGATGGGTGTAGCAAGGATTGTGGGACAGTTAGTTCCTCTTGGCTCCCCATTTTAGAGCTACAAATCTCCCACAGCTACTCATATACTGTAAGTATAAATGCATTTATGTTGTAAATGATAGCTTTTTACAGTATAAGTTGAGAATGAGTGTGTTTTTCCACAAGTGTTATGAATGGTGTGAGAAAGTGCTATGATTAAGAATAAAGAGACTGAAAGAGAGAGAGACAAAGGTTTAAAAGCAAAAATTAAATAAACTTTCTTCCTTGTGCAATCAAACAGGTAAATTTTGATAGAAGCCTATAAATAGGTATGCTTTTAGGTTTTAAACCAAGTCTTAGGTGAAGATTAGAGTTTTGCATAAAAATTATGGATGGAAAGACAAATATGCTGTGCATTAGTCCAGTGGGCCTCAACCACCAGGCTGCGGACCAGTATCAGTCCGTGGATCAATTGATAACAAGCCACACAATAAATCATTAATTATTTCCTTTTTATTTATTATCTGAGTCTGAGTTATCTTTTATTTAGAAAAATCTTTTATTCTAAAAAAATAACTGTATTCTCTTGCTTATATCTCAGTTGAACGCCCTAGCAAAATGAGTAAGAAACAGACATCTTTGAAAAGTTTGTTTGCTAAGGGGAAAAAGGCCCAGTGAAGGACCTGCAAAGTGCAAAAGAACAGATCCGCAACCATTTGCCAACAAATCAGGTGAATCCACCATGTCTGTGAAAGAAGATCAACTGCTGAAGATTGCAAATTATCACGTCTTTTCTAGAGTTTGTGCAAGTTTGTTATTTCGAATTAGGGTGCATGGCTTGCGAACACAAGCGATGTAACGCGCTCATACCTTCCAGACGCACCCAGTTGAATGAATGCCATTAGCGCACTGCATGTCACCCCACCCCTCAATCCCCACACCACAGTCCGTGGTGAAATTGTCGAGAATTGACCGGTCTGCGGTGATAAAAAGTTTGGGGACCACTGCATTAATCAATGAATGAATGAAGGGTGCCACGATGGCTCAGTGGTTAGCACTGTCACCTCACAGCAAAAAGGTTGCTGGATCGAGTCCTGGCTTGGCCAGTTGTCATTTTTGTGTGAAGTTTGCATTTTTGGGTTGGGTTGGATTGTGTGGGTTTCCCCTTTCCCCCACAGTCCAAAGACATGTGCTATATGGGAATTGGTAAAACAAAATCGGCCATATGGTATGTGTGTAAATGTGAGAGTATATGGGTGTTTCCTAATACTGGGTTGCGGCTGGAAGGGTATCTGCTGCATAAAACATATGTCGGAATAGTTGGTGGTTCATTCTGCTGTGGCGACCCCAAAGGAATAGCCAAAGGAAAATGAGTGATTGAATGAATGACTGAATCCCCCACATCAACACTCATTTTAAGGTTAAATATATGTTTTACTTTTAGGAAAAATACTCTGAAAACTTATTTAAAAAATATATTTAAGCAACTCAAAAAGATTTATAATTGTAGATACTACTACTACTACAACTACTACTACTACTACTACTACTACTACTACTACTACTACTAATAATAATAATAATAATAATAATAATAATAATATGAGTCTAAATACTGTTTAGGTTTAGTTAGCATTTTTCAAGTGTCCTATTATTGTCCTTGTAGTTTAATTCTACACACCTGTTAATTGAGTGAATTATTTCTCTATTTATATCTCCATTTTACACCCTCATTTCTTTCTGTTCATTGTTAAGCCTCATTTACATTTATGATTAGTTTCTACTTTGTATACCCTGCATACTCTCCTAAAGAATGTTATATTTCAGTGTGTTTTTTACTGCACAAAAACAGGACTAGTATTAATAATCATCATCAAAGTTAATCTTAAAATGAACAGTGGTTCCATTTATCTTTTATAAGTTCCCCAGAAGTGACAATATACTCATTTTGTAAACAAAAGATTTTTTGAACTTGTGTTTGAGAGTATATGTCTAATTTGCATTATATCCATCAATCATTGTGTGCTCTTACTTTATATGTGTATGCCTGTGTGTGCATGTGTGTGTATGCACTCTATATGTGTGGCACATGGCTGGTTAAGCAGATACAGAAACAGAAGCTTGTTTCCTAATTAAAGTGAACTGATAAAGGCAGCAGCCCAGTATAGCATGCCAGGCAGTGCCAGCCTGCTCTGCGCCTACTGATAGCGCTTTAGAGATGAAAGCTCTGTTAAAGACTGTTTAATGTCCCTCTCAAAGACCTGCTTTAGAAAATCCCCTCAGATCACACCATAGAGAACTTTTAATGGGTTCAGGATATTCAGTTCAGGGTCCCAGGAGGAGCAGAGGGAGTCTAAACTACCAGGCTTCATTAGTTTGGTAAAGGAGGACTTGATATGCATAATGTGCTGTGTCTTTATGAAAGTAAACTCTTTTTAAATACTGTCAGACTGTTTTTGTCATCTGCACCCACTCTGTTTATTCATTGTTGTTCATCTTGGGGATGCATTTAAAAAACAAAACACTCACACAGTCTATTTTTTAAATAGTATTAGCCTTATTTTGAGCATATAAACTGTTAGTATATAAAAATGTTATCGATTTAACAGTACTTGCAATCATGAAATGTATTTGCAGTACTTCGGACTGTAGAGACTAATAATTTATTGAGTTAGAGAGATCGTTAAAAAAATAGATTGTTTGTTGATCCAAATCTGAATGTGAAATCATATTAATAATAATTATAACCTTTAGGTGGATTGAATTATTAAAATAGTCTGTGACCGGTATCTGACATTATACCCAAAGATCATACTATGATATCTAATTTAATAATCAAATATTATCATTAAATAAAACTTTATGAATACTAGCATCTTTTAATAATCTATACTGAGATGAATGTACTCCTCCAATCAATTATATATATAGTTTATTTTTGTTTGAATAATGTATGTGATTAAAAACAAAAGTCAATAAATAGTTCTGATCTATAGGAATCCTTCAAAAAGAAAGAATATGTAAAAGAAATAGTGTAATAATATATATATATATATATATATATATATATATATATATATATATATATATATATATATATATATATATATATATATATATATATATGTATATATATATATATATATATATATATATATATATATATATATATTAATGATACGGTCACAGACTATTTCAATAATTTAATCCATTATATGCTAACAGTTAATTTAGGCATAAAGCTGTATCATGTACAGCAAGACAAACTGATAGACATGATATTTGCATAATTGAAATTTAAAAGTAGTCATAAATGAACTGTGAACAAAATCCAATATCATCCTATACATATAAAGAAATGTGAAATATGTTTAGTCTGTAACTACAAAACATCATTGTGTAATGTTTAATATTGTAAGCAACCGTGTGTAGAGTTATCGCAACTGCTATTTGTTATTTCTGAGAAGTACAACACACTGAGTGGCTGTCTGTGTGTATGCGCTTGGGGCTGTATGTCTCTATGCTGGTGATAACAAAATAAACCTCTTAATGCCACACAGCCGGACCACAGCGTCTGACATCACCACATGAGCATCAGAGCCATTCATCACTCACACAGCATTACTTTGACATGCTCAGAGGTCATGGGATGGATCCTCAATAATATCGTCCTGCAAAGACGTTTAGCATAGCTAAATGTGTATGAAGAACAAAAGCAAACAACTGACTAAAGGTTAGTTCACACATTGATACATGGAAGCACATTTAAAGTTTTTGGTCTCCTTTAGATATTCTGACAGTTAAAGGTAACTTTGAATTTATGTTAGCTATCTTCATTTTAGGCCAAGTTTAGAGCTGGGGTTAGTAGAATAAGTTGCACTTTAAAGGTTATTCAAAGTTATCTTAAGCAGACAGGTAGGAGCAAATCGTCAACAGAATGATTAATGCTGGATTCACACTACATTCAACCAGTGGGGATTTGTAAGAAGTCATTTAAGTAATAGGAACTCTTACTAAAGGGTTCTTACAGCTTTTCCAATATCAAATGTAAGCACTGTTCAGGTGGAATTTTAAACTTTTCTAGTCCTTAGCAAGTGTGTTCCAAAAATTCCATATTTACATACAGTATACATACTTCATCACATTATGTCAGATATGTTATATGTGTTATTGTACTCTATATGTGTCATCTTTCATCTTAAATGTATTTTTTTGTTTTAATTTAAAAGGGCAGATAAAAAATGGCAGGTTGTGTTCCAGAGATTTCTTTTGTGAAAGCAACCCAATTACATTTGCTAGCAGTTTCAAGCACATTACCTGAAAATAAGGCACGTTTAAAACCTAGAAAAGTGTAGATTGCAAATTGAAAATAATTTTTTAAGGATTCAGAGGGAGTCTCCAGTCACTGGTAGCTTTTGCAAGATTAGACCAAGCTATGAAGTAGAAGCTGATTTAATGTGAAATGTGTTACTGTAACTAAAACTATTTCTATTTTCTTGCAGTATGAACATGCTAATTTGATCGATAAGACAGAAAGACTAGTAAGTTAAATTTTTTTGATCCTCCACAGCCAGATTGTCATGTCTCTGATGTTGACCAACAGAAGCAAGTTCTTTTAAACACAGCTTTAAAACATGGTGAAAAAAGAGAGCTGTTGGTGATGAATGAAGAAATTATAGTGGCTTTGTCACAAAATATTTATAGACTATAGGAACTGAACAACATAGGAACTGAACAGCAGGCTCAGATCCCCAAAAAGTAGCTTATTTTCTAGTTTTTAGTTTCCCAAAAAAGCACAGATCGAACAAATATTGTTCCTGTCTCCTGTTTAGTGAACAAACTAAAATGTGAGTATTTTCACCAATAATTTTAGGAACTGAAAAAAAAAGGTTTGTCCAAAGCAAAAGATCCTTTAAACAATCACTTTCTTTCTTTCTTTCTTTCTTTCTTTCTTTCTTTCTTTCTTTCTTTCTTTCTTTCTTTCTTTCTTTCTTTCTTTCTTTCTTTCTTTCTTTCTTTCTTTCTTTCTTTCTTTCTTTCTTTCTTTCGCTGTTGTTTTCTGAAAAGCCAGTTGCATACTGTTTCAGTAGCCATTGTTCATTTATTTTCTTGTTTACTGAATTCAGTTGTTAGTTCCGCCTTTTCAATGACATCATGCATGTTGTTAATGGCAACAGGCAATGACTAGAAGCAATGTGTAGTCTTGTATATTTCTTGTCCAAATTATGACAAGAATTATAATCTCATAACTGACAGTGAACATAAATATAAACAAAACTATTCTGTAGTCTGAACTTGGCATAAAGGGAACCATCAAAATAAAAACATAAAAACATTTGCATAAATTGTTATCATTTATTACTCACCCTCCTGTTGTTCCAACTCAGTATGGCTTTGTATCTGTGGAAAACAAACAAGGGTATTTTGAAGAACACTGAGGTCCAAAACAAAATTCTCTTTTCCAGTCTATTGCATAAAGAAGAAGAAGAAAAAGAAGAAGAAGAAGAAATACATTGAACCCTTTTCAAAAAAATCTTTCTTCGTGTTCCAGATGAAAGAAAGTCATAAAGATTTGAAATGACATGAGGGTGAGCAAATGAGTTCATCTTTGGGTGAACCATCATTTTGATACGTTTCCCCCCCCCCCACAAATCTGTGCACTTAAGTAAAGATAATGTCCAAAGCAGCCCTCGTTCAGTGCCAGTGCTGGTGAAGTGTAATACAGACCGATTTCACACTTACTGTGCGAGTGATTAATTCATACTTTAAGCATGTCTTTACAGAATGAGAGCAATTCTTTACACTATTCTTTCAATGAATCATGTGTGAGCTCCAGCCACCACTGAAATAATGATGGCATAATAGCAGCTAACGCAGAACGCCAGATTACCTCATATTTATAAATGTCTACCACAGTGCTATAATCTGCTGTGACAGAGAAACATGTGAGGAGCGCAGCAGCGACTCCTTCCATGTAATGCAACAAATGCAAGATTCCCCTGTTGTGCGTGTGCTGTGAATAACTGCGATAATCACGGGACAATGGCTTCATTTATCAAGCTAACCCAGCAGCCTTGTACAGCGTGATTAAAGTGCTTTGCATTTTCGGAGCTTATTTTAGGTTTTAGGGCAGGAGGCGACAGAAATGTGTATGATGGAAACAAAGTGGACACAAGGACACAATTATTTACAAGTCTCCACGTACAGTGCTCAGCATATATGAGTACACGCCATTTTGAAAATGAATATATTTAGCAATTTTTCAGTAAATATGGGTAATATATTGTTGCACTTGAACAAAATAGATTTATTAAACAGAAATATTTATTACAATAATATTTAATCCCCAAACATATGCAAAAATTAAAAGATAATACAATTAAATTCATGCAATTTATTGCAATAAAAAAAATTACAACCTACAACATTTCAACAAAATTGTATGTATTTTTTGTTTCTCTTGTTTTTTGCTATTTTTGAAAATTTTATTTAATATTTTTACCAAACATGCATTTTAGCTACTAATTTTTGAACCATTATTGTACGTTATTTGGTTAGATTATCTCCAGGTTTGGCTTCAGTACTGACTAAACTAATGTATTTTCACAAATATAATATTGTAAAGCATCCAATAGAAAATATTACTTTAAATGAGAGATTTGTGAAGGGTGATAAGCTGTGTGTCATTTTTGTTCTTTTTTTCATGTTAGTGTCATATTAAACTGCAGGCGTAAAAAGAAATTTAAATATGTGCTATTTTGCATAATTTCTTGCACAAAAATCTTTTTTTTTTTTGACAGATTAGAGTCAAAATTTTTACATATAAGGGATTTTTTTGGTAATTTCTATGTTACTCCATAGCTCAGAACATATAAAAAATAAATAAATAATAACATTTTTAAAAAGAAGTGAATGAAAAAAAATATTAATACAATTAATAATAAAATTAAACAAAAAGCGGTTGTTATTTTAGGGCAACATATGCATGAACATATAGCTTTCTAAAAAAGACACTGTAAGCAATACTGTAAAAGTGTTTCTAGTCTATCATACTACAGCTTCTACTGTACCTCCTGTAGTAAACAGTAAAGGAAAAAAAAAAACTTTTCTTTTTGCTGGAATGCTTTTGAATGTGAACATTACTGTACATGTGGGCATACAGTTGCCAACCAAGAAATTCAGTGTCAAAACGGTGGATTGCATGTTTTGCAAAAAACTAAAAAATAAAAATTTGTCAACAATAGCCAGTATTTTTAAACCTGGTGTACTTTGAATGACTGCGTGTTCCTTGTGAAGTGAAAACAAGTGTTATTCCTTGGCAAAATAGTTTCATTTTAAGTCAGATTTCCAGTGTTTTTGGTATAGTTAGTGTGTACAGAAAAAGATGTGCTCTATTTTGAAATGAAGAGTTAGTATATACTGTATTTAACATGATGTATTTTTCATTCATTCATTTTCTTTTCGGCTTAGTCCCTTTATTAATCTGGAGTCGCCACAGCAGAATGAACTGCCAATTATGTTTTACTCTGCGGATGCCCTTCCATCTACAACCCATCACTGGGAAACACGTATGCAACACGTATACACTCCCATTCACACACATACACTACATTCTATTTACCTTACCCTAAATTTAGCATACATACACTATGGACAATTTAGCTTACCCAGTTCACCTATAGAGCATGTCTTTGGACTTGTGGGAGAAACCGGAGGACGAAACCCACATGAACACGGGGAAAAAATGCAAACTCCGCACAGAAATGCCAACTGACCCAGCCGAGGCTCGAACCAGCGACCATCAGCGACCATCTTGCTGTGAGGCGATAACGTATTTTTGAGAAGAAAATTATCTGTTTGGCCAGTTGTGTTTTGTAGGTGTGAGTCTTTGTTAAGAGTTTAGAAAAGTATCTGAAGTATGGGTAAGCATTTGTTAGTGACTGAAAAAAGCTGTAAAAACTACAACACGTGTTTCCTAATGCTTGATAAATAGTATGTCAGTTGCATAATCTCATACACCTCCAATACGTGAAAATGAGCAGTGATTTGTTTTTGGAAGTTATGATTTATGTTTGCTTTTTTTTTTTTTTTTTTTACATTTACAATAGGTGACTACTGTATCCAGATGCTTGCTAAATCAGTGAATTAATGTGTATTACTGTATTCCACCGTCCGCCAAAGTCCTGACGAATGACTTCCTCTCATTGTCACTGCGACACAGTTACACCATTCAGCTAAATGATGATAGTCTCATTCACCTCTGCAAACAATAGCCATACTGGATGTTAAATTTAGATTTGATGACCGAAGGTAATTTTTTTTTTTTTTTACAAGGAAAACGGTGATGTGAAGCTTTTGACTGTGTGCGTCTCTCATGTGTATTAGCTCTTACTATTGTAAACAAGAGATCTGTGATGGATAGCAATGGGGAGATTGAAAAAGCAAAAGAGAGAAAGGATGCATCAAAGCTGCTGTTCCTGTGGGAGGACATCATGACCCTGAAGGGGAAAGCTGGACAGAGTTTTGGATTAGAAGTAGTCAGGGACAGATGTAGACTAATTTACCCATTAATGTATTCATTGATAAATATTTTTTTCTTATCTCACACATCGACTGTATCACAGAATGACATTTTTAACTCTACTACTGAGAAGTTGAGCTAATGACAGAAGAGAGACACTTGACATTTGTCTTGAATTTCTTTTGTTCTGCTTATTCACCAGATTCTTGACCTCTGCGTATGTAAACTTGATATTACAATGTTTTAAGTGCTCAATTCCAATTTTTTCATGCGAGAATGTAGCTCTTCAAAACTCAAATCTGTGGTTTATTTATAAAGATTGTGTGTAATTTTAACTGTGCTTTGCCGATAGTGGAGATTTGTGACCTCCAGGGGGTGATAGGTGCTCATTACTCATGTGTCCGGTGAGAGCAGTTTTTCCTCGGCTAGACATTCTGATATTTGCCCCTGACTTTGAAATCGTTTTGGGTCTGTTTAACAGTCTTTGGTTTCATGAATCAATTACTTTTGTTCCAGTTTTGGCTAATCACAATTTTATGTTCATTAAAACTTCATTTAATTATTAAAAATTCAAATAAAATAAGCATCATCTTATTTTCATCACTGTGTATGATTATGTGCCTTTTCTATTTTACAGGGTTCCCGCTTGGCATGGACTTTCTAGAATATAATATCTTTTTAAAAGGTATACTCCAAAATTAAAAGGCAGGGACTTTTATATTTTATTGTCCAAGCATGGAATAAAATGGTATTAGCTTGATTACCATTTTGCAGAACTTTAATAAACATTATGAGATCAACAATGGGTAATTATTTATTATATCATTTAAAAGAAAAAAAATCTGAGCTACTTATTGTTTGTGTGGTGGTTGTATGATGGTGATTGTGTGGTTGTATTTATTATTTATTTATTTATTTATTTTTTGTTAACTAAACTCCATTCCTTAAAATGTATTTTTTTTCTAAACTATATTTTTATTGCATTGCTTGTATGCTTGTTGTTATGGTTAGGCTACTGTTCCTTTTTTATTTCTTTCCTGGTCATCAACTGGGAAACACTTACAGTTGAAGTCAGAATTATTAGCCCCCTGTTGATTTTTCCTTCTTTTATAAATATTTTCCAAATTATGTTTGAATACACTGGAAATTTTCACAATGTGTCTGATAATGTTTTTTTCTTCTGGAGAATGTCTTATTTGTCTTATTTTGGCTTAAATAAAAGTGTTTTTTAATTAAAAAAATAACATTTTAAGGTCAAAATTATTAGCCCCTTTTAAGCTAAATATTTTTCCGAAAGTCTACAGAACAAACCATCATTATACAATACAAGTTATTCAATTACCTAATTACCCTAACCTGTCTAACTTAATTAACTTTAAATGTCACTTTAAGCTGTATAGAAGTGTCTTAAAATATCTAGTACAATATTATTTACTGTCATCATGGTAAAGATAAATTAAATCAGTTATTAGAAATGAGTTGTTAAAACTATTATGTTTAGAAATGTGTTGAAGAAATCTTCTCTACGTTAAACAGAAATTAGGGGAAAAAATAAACAGAGGGGCTAAAAATTCAGGGGGCTAATTATTCTGACTTCAGTTGTAGGTCAAATAAAGTCACCAGACTGTACCTGTTGATCAACGCTGAATTTTAGGGGCTTTGGCTTTAAAATGACCACTTCAGAGTGTGGGTGTTAAAAAATAGATGACAGAAAAGCTACAACTGTAAAACTACCATCAAGCTATTAAAAATGGGAGAGGGAGCATTTTGCACCACACAAACAATAAGAAGCTCAGATTTTTTTTTCAAAATAATAATAAATATTTATCCATTGTAGTTCTCAAAATGGTTTTTAAAGTTATATAAAACCACCACAATGTAATGTAATGTAATGTAATGTGTATTTATATAGCGCATTTATTGTGTATGGCCATACACCCAAAGCGCTTTACAATCATGAGGGGGGTCTCTCCACACTACCACCAGTGTGCAGCATCCACTTGGATGATGCGACGGCAGCCACAGGACAACGGCGCCAGTGCGCTCACCACACACCAGCTATAGGTGGAGTGGAGAGACAGTGATCGAGCCAATTCGGTGTAAGGGGATGATTGGGAGGTCATGATCGTAAGGGCCGATAGAGGGACTTTGGCCAGGACACCGGGGTTACACCCCTGCTCTTTCACGAGAAGTGCCATGGGATTTTTTTAATGACCGCAGAGAGTCAGGACCTCGGTTTAACGTCTCATCCGAAAGACGGCGCCCACTGACAGTATAGTGTCCCCTTCACTTTTACTGGGGCATTAGGACTCACACAGACCACAGGTTGAGCGCCCCCTGCTGGCCTCACTAACACCACTTCCAACAGCAACCTAGTGTTCCCTAGTGGTCTCCCATCCAGGTACTGACCAGGCTCAGCCCTGCTTAGCTTCAGTGAGTAACCGGTCTTGGGCTGCAGGGTGATGTGGCTGTGTACCATCTACTTAGATGATGCAACGGCAGCCACAGGTCAATGGCCCCAGTGCGCTCACCACACACCAGTAGTTAGTAGACTGGAGAGACAGTGATAGAGCCAATTCGGTGGGTTGGGATGACTGGGAGGCCATGAAGGTTAAGGGCCATCTAGAAAATTTGGCCAGGACACCAGGGTTATATCCTTACTCTTTTACGAGAAGTGACATGAGAATTTTTTTATGACCGCAGAGAGTCAGGACCTCAGTTTCATCCGAAAGACAGCGCTCACTAACAGTATGGTGTCCCCTTTACTATAGTGGGGCATTAGAATTCACACATAGCACAGGTTGAGCATCCCTGGTGGCATCAATAACAACACTTCCAACAGCAACCTTTCCCATGTGGTCCCCCATCCAGGTACTGACCAGGCTCAGCCCTGCTTAGCTTCAGTGAGTAACCAGTCTTGGGCTGCAGGGTGATGTGGCTGTGGACTACATACAACTGTAAATAATACAGTGGCCAAAGGTGCTGCTCAACACCCAACAACACACCTTCCTCCTGACAACATGTTGTCCCACTAGCAAGTAGCTAGAAGCCTGACCACTTCCTATAAAGATTCACAAGGAGTCGCTTGTGTTAGACCCTCTTCTTCTGTAACATTGAGATTGAGCCTATCTCTCAGTGGGTTCAAGCTAATACATTAATTACCTCTTTCTGTCTCTCTGAAGTGTAGGAAGCATTCGTGGACTACAGGGCTGAGAGAGAAAGACAGATCACAGTAGTGAAGTGTTGATAATGGGCTGGATGAATGTGTGAGCCACAGCTAATCACCCTTATCCCAAAACTCCACCCATAGCAGATAGAGCTGTTCAACTGCCCCGACTGTGGCCCGCAAGATGGATGGCACACACACTGCTGTCAGTACAGACCAAACATACTCACACACACCAGACTTTGTCGACAGCGAGAGGAAAAAGAGCGGATGTGTGTGAGGGAAAGTCATGAGCATCTCGAAGTTATTGTGAACAAATATGCACATTGAAACAATAGACAGGATAATGCCTGCATTCTCATTCAAATAAGATTTCTCGTCCTCTCATCCTTTCCTCTGTTTTAGTTTATGTCTTTTTCTCATTCTGTCTGTTTCTTTGTTCTCGCTATTCTCGATGGTCTAGTTTTTGACATGCGTGCAAATCAGCAAATTACAGGGTGGCAGACGCGAGCTAAAGGAAAAAAAAATAAGAGAAGAGAGAGAGAGATAAAAATATCTGGATATGTTATACTCTTTATAACGTTTATTATCAAGTCAAGTCATGTCAAACTGTATGTATTGAGCACTTTACAAACACAGAAGTGCTGTCCAGAAAATATACAACAAAATGATAAGCATATTAGTCTAAAAAAATACATAAAATACAAGATAAAATATATCTAAAAAGGGACAAAGTAGGTCAATATATTTGGAAGGCTTGTTTACACAATTGGAATAATATAAATTTAAAGCAATTTTGTAACTTTTTTATACTTATGAGTATCTTACAGTTTCAAGTATTAAACTCGCAATTACAGTAATTCTGAAATGTAAGATATAAACAGAATTGTGATAACTAAGTATTTAATTAGATAAAAAATTAATAATAATAATAATAATAATAATAATAATAATAATAATAATACAGATTTGTATCTTGCTGTTTATATAGTTGAAGTCAGAATTATTAGCCCACTTTTGAATTATTATTATTTTTTTAATATAATGATGTCTAACAGAGCAAGGAAAATTTCACAGTATTTCTGATAAAATTAGATATTATAAAGTATCTAGTAAAACAGTATTTACTATCATCATGGCAAAGAAAAAATACATCAGTGATTAGAAATTATTAAACTTAGAAATTAATAATTATTATTATAATGAATAATGAAATTATTAGAAATTAATAGAAACTATAATGTTGAAAAAAAATCTCTGTTAAACAGAAATTGGGGACAAAATAAACGGGGCTAATAATTCAAGGGGTTTAATAATTCTGACTTCAACTGTATATCACATTGCCACTTTATAAACTTGCAACAAGCAGAATTGGCTTATATGTTGGTAAATCAAAATCACTAGAAAAAAAATAGATAAATAAATAAATTATATAGAATTAAATAATTGCAAGAAAAGAAAGTAAGAATTGTGAGAAAGCCACATGTCTTGTGCAGACCTGTGCTCTGACAAACACTATCTGGATGTAGAACTGTATTAATACAAGTGGACATTCTCAGAAAGAGGCCAAACTCACATACACAGCAACACACACACACACACACATCCAGTTACTTCAGAGTGGAAAATGGGATTTCATAGGCTGTTAGTGCTGTTGAATTGGCACAGGTGTCTCTCTGTGTATGACTGACTTCTGCTTTTATCTCTCAACACAAGTGTGTTCATACTGTCAAGAAGAAGAACAGAACAAAGACAATAGTGTTTCTGAGTCGCTGTACACGAGTGAGCAATGGTAATTTCATGCTTATTGTATGATACAGTATACAGTGCCAGCTAGTTAAACAAGTCCCTGAACTTTTCTGGCGTGCTTGTAGAACTCTGCATAAGTCCACAATCCAATCTGACAGTACATATACTATAAATGTACACACACTATAAATGTTTGATTTTAGTTTGATTTTAGTCAGATTAACAATAACTTTTCTTCTCAATATCCGTCAAACGTTTTAGTCTGACTGAAATGGTACAGTTTTTGAGACTAGCCTGATTTGGACTAGCTATCTTCATCTTGCAGAAAGAAACAATAATTAACATTACTAACAACAAATGAAAGAAAGAAAGAAAGAAACAATAAATAAATAAAGAAATAAATAAAGAAAGAAAGAAAGAAAGTATATATATATATATATATATATATATATATATATTTTTTTTTTTTTTACAAAATAACTCTTCTGGTATTCAAAATAATTATATTAAAAATACAATAAACAAAATGCCTTTACAGAACAATCTACATCTGTTTTAACAGTAAATAAATCAAGTCCAGTAAATCAAGTGGCCATTTTCTGCTGAATTAGTAATTTAATATTAGCAATTCAGCATATACTATTATATAGAAGATAATATATAGAAGATTCACAGCATCATGAAGACAGATACATAACAGCTTCACGGCAGTGCATGAAATAACGAGAGTGAATACAGTGAATAGTAAACAACAAGCAACATGAAACAAATATAATAAACTTATGGGAATAAAAAACAAACATGTATAGCATTATTACATTTTTATCATTTAAATAATTATAAATATTTTAAAACATTCAAAATATTTTAGCAAAGATGCATAAAAATTACAGAGTAAAGATCATTCTAGTATGTTTCTTATAGTATCTATTTGCACTTCTATTTCAGTTTTTACCATTTATTCATTCATTCATTTTTCTTTAGCCTAGTCCCTTTATAAGGGGGTTGCCACAGCGGAATGAACCACCAACTTATCCAGCAAATGTTTTACACAGCAGATGCTCTTCCAGCTGCAACCTAGTGCTGGAAAACACCCATACACACTCTCCACACACACATACACCATGGCAAATTTAGTTTATTCAGTTCGCCAATAGCACATGTCTTTGGACTGAGGGGCAAGCCGGAGCACCCGGAGGAAACCCACAGGGAGAACCTTCTTGTCATGACGTGACAGTGCTAACCACTGAGCCACCGCAAAGATACATCAAAATTACATAGTAAAGATCAGTATATTACAATAGATATCTATTTATAGTTTTTTTACTACTAAAATGATTATTGATATTTTGATGAATATTTTGAACAAATACTTCTATCTAGCAAAGATACATAAAAATAAGCACTATGCTACACAAGATTTTAATTTTAAATAAAGGCTGCTCTTTGAACTTTCTAATTATCAGACAATCCTATTTCACAGTTCTGACATAAATCATGATTCATCAAAACGTACATGATTCAACATAACACTAAAGACTGGAGTAATGGCTTGCTGAAAACTCAGCATTGAATCACATGAATAAATTACATTTTTAAAACATTTTGAAATGCAATTATATTTCACAAGAACATCAGTAGCTCAACTCCATTGCAGCTTTGATAAAACACATAAAAATATTTACACATAGCCAGTCAATGTTCAATATTAATGTTTAAATCACTGTATTTATTTGTTATCTTTAATGTCTTTAACGTTTCCATCCCAGTGTATAAATAGAGTCTGGCTATTTTTATTAAATACACCAAGCTATAATATGAAGCAGCTTGATCACTGCCCTGCGATTTCCAGAGTGGCTTCCGTAGTGTTTCGCGAGCGTGTTAATTGCTTCTCTCTATGTTTCATATACTCACATGCCTCCCTGTTTAATTGCCTGATATTAGCACTGTGACTTGTGCTGTTTAGCTGCTCTGTCCCTAGAGTTCAGCCGGCCGCTTTTAATTAATGGAAGGTCAACACCTTAGCACACACAAACACACGTATAAGAATACCTGTAAGACACAGAGGGGATCACTGACCGTCATTTAATACACACGCAAGTCGACGTATATCCCTCAGCCTTATACAACACAACACAGCCTATCCTTTGAGGGTCTTTAGAGTGAGAAAACCCCCTTTAGGTAATCTCTGAAACCGAGCTCTAATCCATACTGTTGGTAACACACGGCCCGAAATGAAAGCCCATTAGTCCCTGAAACAGGCTCTCTCTGTTTACCTTCTTTCTTTCTGTCTGCGCAAAAGGCTTATTCTGGCTCTTCAAGACGACCCTCTTTTTTTTCCAGCCTTTTCTTCATTCTTTACTGTTTGGGCTTGTTTTGCTTTTTCAAAGAGACTTCTAAAAATGGCCACCACAGTTTCCTTTGTAGACGCGAGCCAGCTGCCCATCCTGGCAGCGAACGGCAGCTCCATCACCCCCCGTGCAGCCCAATGTCCCCTCTTTCCTGCTCTTTCATCAGCTCCGAGGAAGAATTCCAGCTATGATGACGGCTTCACAAATGTCCCCAACTCTTCTTCTATCACTCCTGCTATAAATAGGCCGGGATCAAGAATTCAACGCATACCTTTACTCGCCTTTTGAAGACTGATGGGACAAATCCTTTATGTCATTAATCTTTTAGAGAGCAAGCCTGGCGAGGAGTTTTACATTGCAGTTTTTTTGCCACCTGTGTTCCACCCGGGTCAGACAGAAGCTTGTCAGCCGAACTGTTAACACACTGTTCCTTGTGTCCAACACATAATTGGGCCTTAAAACACACACATTTGTGCATTTGAAAGTGCCCCCACCTGGGCTGAACGCTCACAGGCCTTTAAGCTGTTCTGGCCGTCATCTCACCTGCCTCCCTTTTGTTTTTTTGCCCATTTTCACTATTTGATGTGGTTTTAAACTAAGCGCAGTAGGGCAGTATAAAAGTTTAACGCCACAGCTAGGTCACTTCTCCTTGGGCGTGCATTGTGCTTTTTACAGTTCTTCTATTAGTCAGCTCAGCGAGGGAAAATTTCACTGCAGCTTTTCATTGATTTATGTCAATGGCCATTAGGCCGCTGTTGCAGGTTTTGCTTTTAATAGGAATTTGCACCCGGCTGGTGTGGTGGTAAATGACCTGAGGTTATTAATTTGATGATTAATTAGGAAAGTTTGTTTCTTGTAAAGTGGCAGCGCTTCTTTAAGCTGGCCTGTAAAGTTTTATTGGAGCATACAGCTGACCTGCGATTGTAAATGTGTGTTTGAGGCGCACTGACTCACCATCTCAGCTCTTGACTGCTGTTAATTTTATATCTGTCCAATAAAAAGCAGCAAGGGCTGGACGAGTATGAGATTTTGTGTGTGTGTACATGTAAAACCCTGCCTTTACATACACATGCACAATTGTCTAGAGTTATTCCCTGCTGTTCAAAGATAGCTCAAGCAAACAGATTTGAATTTCTTACATCTTAAAAGTTGTTAATTTATTATTAGTATTAGTATTATTAATATTATTATTATTGATTGTATTATTTTCATTATTGCTAATCGTTGCCTACTTTCTCTATCATTATTTAGTTACTTACTAATTTCCAGATATTACAATTCTGGAATGTACCATGAACTGGTAATTATTGTAATTGCATGTTATGACACATAACTGAAAACAGCTACCACTATCATTTATGCTATAAAAAGTAACAGATAATGTTTATCCATCAAGTTATTGCAGAAAAAACCCAGACCTTACCGTGGAAGGGTGAAGGGGTATATTTTGCATTAATGCCTGGCTGGTTGCATACTGTCCTGCTTATTACACTCATTACTTTTAAGCTAAGTAATCATTATGACACAAAGTGTAGACAAGTTGAAAGTAGATCAACATATAAAGGGTATGGTACATTATGATTTTAAATGATTAAACAATTTAAACACCATTATTTTTTTTAAACTTTTATTATACATTAACCAAATTTGAACTAGTTGTTCACTTAAAAACTCAACTACAACATTCAGTGACACAAATATAATATTGATCCAGCAAAATGACAAGGCTTTCAAAGACATTCAGATTGGAGAACCAGAATAAATTGCTTTATAATTGACAAAATTAAATTTTACACTGGTATTGTTATTGTTATTATGGTAATTTTTTTCTCTCTGTTGCCACCACTGGCTTGCATGGTTAGGGACCTGTGGAGCTGTGCCTCGATGGATTGGCTCTTCAGTGTTTGAACTCTCAGCAGTGAATATTAAATCACACTGAACTAAACTGAACTTCAACACTGAAAACTGAACTGACACTGTTTCAATTTACTACAATCTTCTATGTGAAGCTGCTTTGGCACAATCTACTTTGCAAAAGCTCTATAAAAATAAACATGAATTGAATATTATATTAATAATATCAACCAGGGCTTGGCATTAACGTTTTTGATCACCACCCACTGTGGCTAGTAGATTTCTATCATTACTAGCCACTCACCAATTTCACTGGCCACAATTTTGTTCTTGGGAAATTATATTTTATACGCATACATTAGACTTTGATACACTAAAATTACTTGATTTAGACTTTTATTTCACTTATTTCACTAAGGATTTACCCAATTTATGTCTGACCACACCAATCACAAATAAATAATTATTTCTTAGCCAAGAATTTAAAATAAAATGTCAAAACAAGCAAAAATAAAGCTGTATACATTCACTTTTTATTCCACAAAACCTTTCTTTAAATAAAAAACAAAACAATTGACAGTTATAAAAGAATTATTATCATGTAACTAAAATGCAGAGTGGTCTGTCCTTGCTAAAAGCCTCTTAAATCACCAGTTAACTACACATTAATGGGGAGTTAATCTCATATTAAAGCAATGTTATTGTAAAAATAATAACTAAACCATAAATAAAAAATAACTGTAAGCAAAATAAAGCAGGTGAAAAACATACCCTGTGTGTAAATGAAAGGATGGTCATGCACATATGGTTAACGTTAGGCCCATATTCTGTTCAATGAATGGTTAAAGCAAAAGTCGCTCTTAAAGCTGAAGGACTGTGGTTGCATGAGCATCAATTTTTGTCCAGTCTATTTCAAAGAGATCCAATCGCACCAGTTGCGCTTGCAGGCACGGTTGCTTCACATCAGGAAACAGGAGCGTGCATGCTTTTTCACATCACCTGTGTGTGCGAGTGACTGATTGACATGTTTTTTGCTAGGTGGTTGCTAGGGTGTTCTGAGTGGTTGCTAAGGTGTTGCTAGGCTGTATCTAGGGTGCTCTGAATGGTTGCTAGGTAGTTACTAAGGCGTCGCTAGGGTGTTTTTACTGTTAAGGCATTGCTAGGTGGTTGCTAGGGTGTTCCAGGAATTTGTTGAGGTAATATGGTTCTAGTATGATTTAACATGTTGCTTATATGGTTATAGTATGAATTAGCATGTTGCTAGTATGATGAGAATGTTTGTTAGTATGTTTCTAGTATAGATTGGTTGTTAGTATGGATTGGCATGTTGTTAGTATGTTCAATGTAAAGTCAATGACAATTTTTTACAATAGAAGTCTATGGGAAGTCCATGTGGCTAGTAAATTGAAAGGTCGTCAGTGATTGGCAGATTGGTAGTCAATTGTTAAATGAGCCCAAATGAGTTAAATGAGCCCAACCTTAAGTCTGTATGACAGTCTGGCGCAAAGTTATGAGGTCACAAAATTTGGTCTAATGTTAAGTCAGTGGTATATTTCCGAATTTTACGGGTCAGTTTCGGAAAACCGTAAGTCGGATCCATTGGAAGAGATATAACAACCAGAGACCAGTTTGGAGGTTTGGAGTTAGTTTAGTGGTTGCAGTATGAGCGGTCTAGGGGGAGATGCATATAAAAATTAGTCTAAGAAGAAGAAGAAGAAGAAGAAGAAGGAAGAATAATAAGTTTATTTAGTATAACAGTATGTTGGCTTTCACAAGCCACCATAATTATCTTTAACCAGTCAAAGTGGCTAGTGGGGGTGGCTGTCTAACCCTCCACAAGTGAAATCTACCTGCATTTAGTGGGTTGGCAGGTGTTAATGTCAAGCCCTGGTATCAACAGATATCCAGTATTAAAAAAACACTAAACAGTGATATATGGTCCTTGGTACCTCCTACAGTAGCTAATCTACATTTTTGTCTGTTTGTCTGTCTGTCTCTATGCTTGTGTTTACAGAAACTAAACCTTGGCACAAAAAAGTCAGAGAAGGAAGGACCCTGTGTGTTGTCTTGATTACCTCCCCAGGGGACCCTCACTGTGGAACCACTTTAAAGATAAATACCCAAATGATGTTTTCAAACTGTGGTCGCCTCAGCACGGAGTTGAAACAATATCAGTGAGGTAAGGGAAATGAGAGTTGAATGGCACTGTTTACAGTTGTTAGCTGTTCACACATAAGCAGCAAATTCCAACATAAACATCCACTCAGAGCATGTAAAAGCAGAAACTATTAATAAGCCCTTTTATCCTTGCCTGAGATTGTGCGTGGCCCCCCGAGAGAAGACTAATCTGACCCTCATTTTCTGTTTTATTCTTATAGCTCGCCTCTCCCACACACCTCTCCCTCGTTTCAGGGTTAATGACTCTTTTCCCCTCCTTTTTACAGTAGACCAACAATCCATGACCTCAAAATCCCCTCAGTGTTTTGAGTATTTGATGTTTGTGTGCGCATGTCATGGTCACGGTACCTGCATTTCATGCCATATTTCAAAGGCATGCAATTCATGCATGTGACACAAAAGTTAGCAGGTTCAAGAACAGGTTGAGCCAGGCATGGTGTTTCTCACCGGCTTTCCTTGAGCGGGATACTTTGCAGTGCTCTGTGTATTTGCATACGCTCTTCAAGAAACCACTTTCATGTCAAAGCCAAGTCTTCCACTTGAGGATCGCTACCACTAGTCATCCTCCCTTCAGGTTTCAAGAGCTCAGCATGTGAGAGTGTGTGTGTTGTTAGCTTTCCATTATTTTTCCATGAAATAACATCTGAGGACATCCTTTACCCACTGATGTACAATAATATGACAGCATATGGCTATTGTTTACACAACCTGAGCAATAACTCAACCCTTGAACTTCAAACCAAGGCCCTGTTTTCCTTTTTCTTTTTCAGCTGGAGCTGATGGGAGTTGACACGTCTCTTTTACCCCGCACTCGGGCTGATTGAGAGCGGAGAATAAAGAGAAGATGGCGACTATAAACACCATGCCTTTCCTTTTCGCTTTCTTCCTCCCGCTTTCATCGTTTGTTCTTTACACCAATGTTTTTCTTCATGTCTCATGTCTTTTGACCACATCCTTCTCTGATTCCAGGTCTGGAAGCCTCTTCAGTCCGTTGGCATGTGGCAGATGGCTGCCCAGTTTGTGGTCTCCTCTCCTTGTGCTCTCATCTGCCTATCAAAACAGGCACCCTGATCACATGACCTCAAGCCGGCATCATGTGATCCTCTGTCGCTTTTCCATTAAGCAAGATTTAGTGATTCTAAACAGTGTCCAGCGGTTTAACAACCAGCTGATTTCCCTTTTCTCATGTACTGTCTTGAATTCAATTAGTAATTCCTCAGTGAAACTGTCTGTTCTTCATAACAGATCAAAGTTTGATGATTACAGTGGATAAATAAAATGTTACAACACATGGGAGTTCTTTTCAGAGCAGTCACAATATGTTTTGTCATACTAGACGGGTAAGAAGGGTCATTAATCAAATCCCTCAGGATGTTAGCGACATCGCTTTTTGTTTAACAAATCAATATTTCATGCTCAAGAATTCTTCTAGCCCATATATGGGCAAACTTTTGATCAGAAACAGACCAAGACAAGTCTACAAAGCAGAGCAGACAGCAGGGCAGAATGAAAGATTGTATCCCCACTAGAGGTCTACGAGCCAGGGATGGAAAGAGAGAGAAAGAGCGGGATCAGTAATATCCCTTTCACTGGGTGGAAGTTGGGATGGGAGGGAAATGGCAGCTCCCAGGGAAAGCCAACAACTGGCCATCATTCTGACCGCTTGTCCTCATCAATCACTCGCATTTGTTGACCAAGCAACATGATGTCACTATTCATTTCATGCATTCCTCTAATGTGGACCCAGGGGGAGTCCACCATTCTCTGTGGGTATTTCCTGTCCCATTGCATTCTGGGATATGTCTGTTTCCTTCAAGAAGATCATTTAGCTTTTGAAAAATTTGCTCTCCCTCTGCCTCTCTCCCTCCTTTCCTTCAGCTTTGCTATCAGCTCTCACTTTCTTCTTCTAAAATCCTGCTAGTTTTCAGTCTTGTTCATTGATTCATTTTCTTTCTGGCTTAGTCCCTTAATTAAACTGGGGTAGCCACAGCGTAATGAACTGCCAACTTATGTAGCATACGTTTTACGCAGCTGCAACCCATCACTGGGAAACACTCATACACTCTCATTCACACATACAATATGGACAATTTAGCTTATCTAATTCACCTATAGCACATGTCTTTGTTTTGGACAGAAACTGACTCAGCCGAGGCTCGAACCAGCGACCTTCTTGCTGTGAGGCTACAGCACTACCTACTGCGCCACTGCGTCGTCTTTTCAGTCTTGTTATTTTTCAAATTGAATCAATATTGTTGTTCTTTTTACTATTCTGAACAATTTAATGGTGTGGTATCTAGGGATGCACAGATACCATTTTTTTTTTTTGGAACCGATCACATCCCGATATCAAATTTCTGAGTATCGACTGATACAAATCCGATCCTGATACTGTGTCTTTTTTTAAGCATAATACAGTTTCTATTGTTCTGGTGATAAACTCAAGTACTATATCTGCTTTAGTAAAAATAACAGAGCCATAGGCCTACTATATATGACACGACACAATCTATCTAAAAACATGATGCTTGCTGTAAACTAGACTACATTATTTGAGCATTCGTTATAACATCGATCTGTTGTGGTCCATCTTACGTTTCCTTTTTTTTTTTAATATTAAGATTTTTTTTGGAAATCTGTAATAGGCTACCTTTATTGACACTAATCATTGGTAAAATAACCAGCCTTTTAGCAAAGGACGATATTTTCCTGCAGGTTTGATGCAAACTAAACTAAACTGTCTGAGGCCAGTTTTACTTAATAAACATTTCCTTTTCTGTTAATGACAAACCATATTGCGTCTGTCTGTTTTACTATAATTAATTTAATCAACTACTTTGACCACAATGAGCCAGGCTTTACAAACTATTCTCAGCACTGAAAGAATTACCCTCGGAAGGATGAGAGAACAGAAACTCATTGTGACAATAGATTTACGTAGCATAAAGGAAGCATGTGATGCATTACTTAGACACAGCGTGCAGCCCTCCAGTATCTGCGGACATTTTCAAAATTGAGCAGCACAAAGAGAAGAAATGAGTGCATTGAGGATCTGTCCAATGTATTATTGAGCCTTTTCTAATTTACAATTTCAGGTAGGCCTACTTTGTGTGTGAAGAGCAGGTAATAACCCTCACTACTCCAGTTTTGCGAATGCGATCTGATGATCTAACAGACACAGCGCAACATGATTTAGAAACAGTAATGAACTCCTTGTTGCAGGTCAAAATGAACCCATTTAATGCAAAACTAAATAATTTCTCCATTTATTATTTATATTAACAGAAGCAAATAGCTTTGGAGAAAGTTTTTTATGTTTCCATGAATGCGACACACTGTGTGAATTGTGAATGAATGAAGAACGATTGACATGCATTTAATTAAACATAAATTTAAACACTTGAATATTCATCTGTACTTCACATTAAACTACAGGATGACTTCAGAACATTTGGGATATAGTAGGCATACAGGACAATTTTCTAGTGCCTTAGAGGCTACCTTCATAACTTTTGCTGGCTTACAAAATATACAGAATATAGCGCACGCACAAGATCGAATTTGGATTGGTACCAGCTGGCCGATACCCAATCCAGCAAAAATATGCGGTATCCACAAGATATCCGACCCAAGAATCGGGATTGGTGCATTCCTAGTGGTATTCCAAAGTTAAACATTTGAAAATTCACCTGATCTGTTACCTATATGCATATTCATCCATCCAATACCTTTCGATTTAATCTGATTCTGGGAGTCACTATTTAAAACTTTAGCCAATTGATTAAAAATCGTTGGAGAAAAATTTTTTGATGCAACCATAAATCATTTTTTTCTCCAACCCCTATTTGAAAGGGGAGAGAGGTACGCTAGGATGTTAAATATGGCAGGCTGTAGCATCAGTCGCTAATGCACCTCTTGAGGCCAAGAGAGTGAGGCTTACCCTCTCGTTCAGATCTGCCTCCGTCCAGTCAACCATTCATGTCTAGTTTACATGGATGAGTTTACCTGGAGCTGCTTCTCACCCTTTATGTTAATTGTAGACTGCAGGTTTGCAGCTGGGTTGAGCGAGAGCGTCTGATGGTTGCTGCTTATTTGTGGAAGGATGTGGCGTGCCGAAATGGCCTTTTGATCAAATCTGACTTCTCCTGAGCAGACAGAGCTGCTGTAGGCTGTGATCAGTGCTCCTGTGTCTCATTTGAAAGAATGGTGTCAGCGTGTTGACAAGCCGCTGATAAGTCAGTAGCTTCTAAAGAAAAATGTTTAAAGGCAGATAAATGCCTCAGGACTTAAACTGTCTGTCTTTGCATACTGATTGTAGTTTATTTTTAGTGATTATGAAAACCTGGTTTAAAAAGGCTTAGGGGATGTTGATTTTAGTAGTCGTACATGAAAGAGGCCCTAGTGTGTGATAACCACGCACGGGTAGTACACTTTATCTCCCCTGACTTTTGTGAAGCCATATTTACTGTCCACATTCATTTCTGTCACTTCCTCTGACTTTGTGCATCTCTGGTTGAACCGGGGCAGGGTGTTCCAGTGACTTACTATGATTCTTACTCTGTTCCCTCTCCCTCTCGCGCTCACTTTTCACCTCCCTCCAGCATTAAGAGGCTTAGAGGGAGCTTAGCGCCCAGGTCAAGCTGCCCTTTGGCTTCTACAGCTCGGTTCTTTGAAGTGATGCCAGGTTGAAGTGAACAAGCCGCTCCGCTCACAGGTGAGCCGCCCGTGCTTTTACCGCCAATCCCGGGTCAGCTGCGTGCAGATGGCCCACTCGCCTCCTTCCTTACGTTATTATTTTATAGTTTGGTTCTGCATTCCTCCCGCTCAGCCTGTGGTAGACACGGACCCTTCGGTCTTATTGCTTACACATGTCTACTCCTCTTTGCCTCAGCGGGAACAGACAAAACAGAAGGGGGAGGTGGTGGAGGGAGCAGCCTGTCCAAACTCTCCCCCCACCTTGAACTAATCGAGAGGAGGCCGGAGAACCGCAGCCAGGCAGGCCTGTGCCAGTGGGGTTTCAATTTGTAGAGGCATAAACAGATACTAAAGACAGAGTAATGGAGGGGTGATTTATCAAGCCAGTTCACATCAAATTATCACAGCGCCCCCCTGCTGCCTGGCCCTGTAACGGCCCTGTTGAGAGGGCAGAGTCTACCTCAAGAGAAAAAAGAGAGCGAGATGCGTGGTCACAGTTCGTTACCAAAGGCGCAAACATGTGTCCTACTGTCTGCTTCTAATCCAACCGTGACACTCACCACCAACCCATCAATGGGAAAAGGAGATGTTCCAGCGAGAGCACAAATGCAAACCCATCATCAAACTTCTTAAAAAGGATTTTCTCAACGAACCAAACATGTGTTATCCTATCGCTTTAATCATGTACCTGGGAAAAGTTCGGCTCTTGCTCTAAAAGTGTTTGGGTCAGACATGTAAGGCAATTCATCTTCAAATAAACGTATTATTCCTCTGCCGAGAAGTCATGTTTCAATTTTCCCGTTTCGCCAGAACACAGTTATGCCTTTGATCTTTTCCAGCATCAGCCAACACATGGATAACACATCGCTTAAAAGATAAAGGTAAGAAATATGTTCCGTGATGATGTCATCGGCTTGCCTGGGACCGGGGCAAACTCCTGTCCTGGTCTGCATTAGCGTACGTGAGTGGATGTGAAAATGTTGAGTTAGTATGAGTTACTATGTAGATGCGCTCTGGGACTGAGGCTACTGATGTCTGATCCGTAAGTGAAATCAATTACACATTGTCCAAAAGTTAGATCCTCTCTGTGGGAACTTAATCGCATCAGCTCCTGCTCAGAATCTTCCTGACAAACTTTAAGATTTGTCTCTTGTTCCTGATCCTGGCATGTCTCTGTTTCGCTGTCCCACTATGTCTCTCTCTCTCTCTCTTGCATTTCGATACATTTGTACACTCCTTACAATTCAGCGGAGAGCCATTCATCATCATTTGACTATGTATCTGTCCCGTTCTGCTTTCTTTGATCAGGCCATGCTTGACGTCGCACATCTGCTCTGTGTTTAAAGGCCAGTAATGCTGTAGCTCAAACACTATTAGCTAGCATAACCCAAGAACAGCTTTACTGGACAGTTTGTTCCCCCTGTAATTTTTTTACACGCTTTCAGCTGTAATGATTCGAGAATCTGAGTTTGGAAGTCAGAGTGATTATTTTCCCTCCAGATGTGTCACTTTAACATGCATTTATTCTTTTAGTTTTTTGTGTGTGCATAATCTATTTAGTCTGAATATGTCTTGTGATTTGTAAAGTAGAATTTAGAAGTCCTCAGAGAATAAAGAGTAAATGCTTGTACTGTTTAAAGATACCACATAGCGTAGCTAAACTGTTCCAGGCTCACTCTCCGTTTCACTGACAAATAACATCTGGTTTTATCTACTAAATGGCAGTATCTGTTTCTATTCATCAATAATATTTCACAATATTGCTGTTTTTACTTTGTTTTTGAATAAATAAATTTTTGTGACACTTTTTTGAACTACACAATAAAATGACATCTTTATTGTAATAAATACATGTACATACCATTCAAAACTTTGGGGTCAGTAGGACTTTTAAATGTTTTAAAATAAGCTTCTGCTACTCACCAAGGGTGCATTTATTTAATAAAAAATACAGTAAACATTGTAAAATTGTGAAATGTTATTGCACTATAAAATAACTGTTCAAAAGTAGTTTATCGTTTGATTTGATAATTTATTCCATTGTTTTCAAAGATGAATTTTCAGCTTCATTACTCCAGTCTTAAGTCACATGATCCTACAGAAATTAATCTAATATTTATTATTATTATTATTATTATTATTAGTAGTAGTAGTAGTAGTAGTAGTAGTATTAATGGTAATAGTAATAAAAGCAATAATGACAGGAGTAATAATTTTATTTAAAACTACATACACTAAGAAAGCAGTTATTTAAAATTTTAATAAATATTTACCAATTTAACCAGTTTTTAATGCTATCTTGATGAACACAATAGTTTTCTATTATAGAAAACATGAAAAGAATAATAAAACTGACCCCAAACAAAGTGTGTGCGTTTGTAATTTAATACTTTTATAAATGTACCATTTAAATTTTTTTTTTTGCATGTACTATTAATTTATTGATTACAATTACCTAATACTATTTACTTTTCTTGTTTGTCTTGAATATATTGTTTTACATTTGTTTGTTTTTTTCCACTGCCTCTTTGTGCTTTGGTTCCTTAAATAATCTGTAAGTGAATAATTGTACTCTTAAAAATAAATAAATAAACAGATAGATAGATAGATAGATAGATAGATAGATAGACAGACAGACAGACAGACAGACAGACAGACAGACAGACAGACAGACAGACAGACAGACAGACAGACAGACAGATAGATAAATAGATAGATAGATAGATAGATAGATAGATAGATAGATAGATAGATAGATAGATAGATAGATAGATAGATAGATAGATAGATAGATAGATAAATAAAAAAGTCTTTGTGACCAACAGTCAAAAAAATTATATATCACTTTAAGAACCTTTTTGCAAATTGGACAGTTTGTTTATTTATTTATTTACTTTTTAAAGGTTCTTTGAAGAACTGTCTGCTTAAGAAAAAGACTCATGTCCTGAAAGTTAGTTAGTAGAAGTTTAGCATATGGTAGTTTTGACAGGTTGGAAAATCATTTGATTTACCTGGTTGTAAACATTTATTCTGGACGACATGGTGGCTCAGTGGTTAGCACTGTTGCCATTCCGCTGTGGCGACCCCTGATAAACAAATGGACTAAGTGAAAGAAAAACTAATAAACATTTATACTAATTATTACAATCAAGAGCCATTATATTAAAGTATTAAAATAACAGTCTTTATATGTAACCTCCCTCACAAAAAAAACTATGTGTGTGCGTGTGTGTAAGTGAGTGTGAGAGAGAGAGAGAGAGAGAGAGAGAGAGAGAGAGAGAGAGAGAGAGAGAGAGAGAGAGAGAGAGAGAGAGAGAGAGAGAGAGAGAGAGAGAGAGAGAGAGAGTCTGTGTGTGCTCTCTAGCCCTCTGGCCCAGGGCTCTGTCTCCACCCCTTCTCCTTCTAATCAGCCATAATCAAAAGTGAAATGCGTTTTTCTAAGGAAGTAGCTGGAAAATTTCACAATCTGCATTTTCTCAGACCAAACTGATTAGAGAAACATTATCCTGCTCGTGCAGTCACTTCCAATCTACCTTTCATCTGTCTCCACAATCGCCTAATTATTTAAGCAGTGACCTCACGATGCAGTTTTACTAAAGGATGAAACACATGGCATGACATTTCTGCAGAGAATTCTGCATGATATCTTTGGTAATGTGCTGTGCTCCTTTTCAGAGAAAATGAAGAGTGTGCGTGTGCATGTGTAAGGCAGATTGTGCATTTTTAATCTGTTCAGACTGACAAAATCATGCCTGTATATATATATGTGATATCTGTAAATCTCTTCGGTTTGTGTGAGTATGCGAGCCTGTATGTGTGAAAGGTAATCGGTTACACTATATAGCCTTTAGCAGTTTGTTTCCCAGGGGAAAATGTGAGAAGTTGAGTCTTGTTATTGAGGGGTCATGATTGCAGTAGGGCTTCAGTGGCTCTCTTTGACCTACACTATATACTTATACACAAGAGTCGACTTCCCGCTTTAGGGCACCAAGCACTATATTGAGTATTGACTATATGTCAGGAATGTGCTCACTCTTGCCAAATATTCCTTCAATAAAGACGTGTGAGGAAAAGTGTTTGGACAAAAGCTAAGAATACCCTCAAAATCAATAATGTTCCACCTTTGTGCTTAGGTGGATTTGACAAGCACAATTATGACAGTGAATATTTAGGTGGTTAATCAAAATTACAATATTATTCGGATGGTGTTCTTTTGTCCTGCATTGCAGAATCCAGCCGTCTGAGGTGAAATATGTGTCTGTGGTTTAAACCCCATCAACTCCAACATCAAAAGAAAACAAGCAATCAGCACTCTTTAGAAATGTGTCCGCTTCTCAAAGGGTCCACTTGGGGCCAGGTTAAGAGATATCATTTTCACTCTAATAGTCGTCTGGATTGAGTGAGTTTTGACTGAATTATCGGCCTGCTAGCAGGTAAAAGAAAGGAAGAAAGCGAGGGAGAGAGAAAGGGGCTGGGGGAACGAAGGGGAAAGGCTTTGAACCTGCCGCGGGGTCTGGCCCTCTCAGCCACTCAGACGATAAGAATCCTTAGCTTGACTGAGGGAGTGGTATTTCTTTCATCTCTCTCTCTCTCTCTCTAGGCCTGGGGTGATTGTGTCGCTCGTTCTGTTATCGTAGGTGACTGTGTTGAATCATCATGCTTATTTGTACCTGACACCCGATCCGCAAATAAAGCAGCTTTGGAAATGGGCTTTAAAGCGAGAGGGACATTCCTGAGTCTGGCCAGAGGGCAGAATCCCAAACCCAGAGGCTCAGTCGAGCCTTGCAAGCAATAAGGGTCGTGACCTTAGCGAGGGCAAGAACACTTCCACTTTTGAAATGTTTTTGTTGGCTGATAGTGAAGACTGCATTTATATGTCCACCCTTCAAATCAGTGGAAACTCACACTTTTCGCTTTGTGTGTCTGTAGTAATGATAATCTTGCTAATACTACTGATACTACTATTACTACTACTGCTATACCATGATTACTATTACTCATATACCATTATTACTGCTGCTACTACTAATCATATTAATTATTGATTATTATTTTTTGTATTTTACTTTTTAACAATTGCATTCCATCAACGCATGTAATGCAATGTCATTACTTACCCTATTGATAATTTTTTTATAACAATTTTTGTATTTGTTTAATATAAATGTATAGATAAAATACAATGCATTATAATTGCATACTTTACTATTTATATATTTGTTTTATGTTTAAAAAAAAAACAGCATCATCAAATAATCAATAAAAAATAATTGGACAAAACATACAATTGTGGGATGTTCCCAAAGTGTTCTGACCATAGATTGTTTAAGGTAACCTTCATACTATACACTCTCAAATATTCTGGTTGCTCGTCTTAGGTAAAATATTGACAAAGACATCCCATAAATTTATTTATAACATAAAGTTGAATCTAATTAATAAATTTGTCAGCATTTCAGCCAAATTTGTCTTGGAACAACCTACTTTTTTGAGTGATGTACCGACA
Source organism: Danio rerio (assembly GCF_052040795.2). Classification (NCBI taxonomy): domain Eukaryota; kingdom Metazoa; phylum Chordata; class Actinopteri; order Cypriniformes; family Danionidae; genus Danio; species Danio rerio. The sequence continues at coordinate 35,990,422 of NC_141027.1, forward strand.
TTAATGGAGTGTTTCCACTGAGTGGTACAGTCGGTACGTGTGGGGGGTTGTACGACAGAAAGTTTCAGTCAATGCAACTTAAGAAATGTCTACAATAAAGCTGTACAGATCGTTCACATATCATATGAGAAGCACTTCTCACAAAACAGATGCTTTATACACATACAGTAAATACTTGTGTATAAATGTTGATTACTAACCTTTCTGAACAAGATTTAATTATAACTGCAGAACAATGATGCAAAATAGCCTACTGTAACATCTGCAATTATTTGAAATAAATAAATGCAACATATATGAACACATACAGACCCTTAAGAGGGTCACACACCAAAAGTGCCGCACCACACAGCGCCATGCATTTCAGAATTGTAAACATAGGTTTCTATCAGGGTACACACACCGGCGCCGCAAGTTTGCAGCTGTCCGCAGCACCCAGCCACGACTCAGGACCCTGTTCATATTTCTGCCACGCCATCTGAATAGTTACATTTCAAATAACATGCGAATGCAATTCGAGATCATTCGAGAGTTCATAATAGTCCAAAAGGTGATGATAATAGTTAAACATGGCAGTTTGTTCATGTTTTAGGTAGCTGAAACAATCATTTGCTCCTTTGTTTTCCAGCTTCTTCTTTGTTTTTTGTGCTTCACAGTCGCGTTTATCCATTTCTGAAAGGATCGGGATGTCAGAAACACTTCAATAATCACATGCATGTTATTATCATCAGTTCAAGAAGTTCATAATTTCAAATATAGATGCGTACACAAGTGCAAGCGAGAATACGAAACCGATCGCGCTTTAGACGACCTTGTAAAAAACTACGGGTCACAGTGTAAAATCTGCTCTTCTTCTTGGCTTTGTGGCTGCTCATAAAGATGACGACAAGGTCTGTTTGAGCACGGGTCAACCGTGGCTCAATATTATATGTATATAATATTATTACGGTGTAAGTCTTGGCTGTGTATTTAAAACATGGTGGTTCCTTTGTTTTAATTCTGGCTTGTGCACGAGCAAGTGACATAACTCTGCAAATCAATAGCGTTTAGCTGCAAACCTAGCTCCGCCTTTTGGTACTGTTTTGCCGGGCTAGGTACCCTTTGCAAAGGGTTCCCAAAAAGTGGTATGGTACAGTTCAGTTTTAGGTACCTTTTGGCTGTGAAAACGGCCATGAAAGCATGCTGAACCAAACAGTATGGTACCACATGAAAGCATGCTGAACCAAACAGTATGGTACCACTCAGTGGAAACGAGCCATATGATGTGTGACACTATAGAAATGTACAATTTCCACTGAGAAGTGAGCATATTAGTTCATGACTATAGTCTTTGATGCATAACCTCGTAGACTATAGTCATGAACTTCTCAGTTGGCGTCAGAATTTTTATAATTTATCTTGCCAAAGGAATTGCAAGAACAAAAATATAATATTTTAATATATTAATATTAGATAACAGTAATAACATTAACTGTGCATTATATCTTGCTCCCTTTCCCCCCTTGTGTGTGTCTCTCTCTCTCTCTCTGTCTCTCTCGCTCTCTCTCTCTATCTCTCTCACTCAGCCTTCTTCATTGTTTCAATGCTAGAGGAAAAGAGAAATCACATTTCCATCAGGTTAAATTGGGCTGGGCAGTGTTATCAGTTGGGGAGGGGCTGGCTCTGACAGGAGCCTCTCTGGAGTGATTAATAGCTGCTGGGCTGAGGCCAGGCTTTTTCTGCCTGCAATGAGGAGCTGGCTGGAGGGCAGGCCCGATAAGCACTGCTCTTATTACCCCAGAGAAGCCTTGAGTAGGCCACTTTAGCTGGACTGGAAGAAAGGGGCTCTGACTGTGACACACCAGTTCACTATATGACTAATTGTAACATCCCATATTTACCTTATGAATGGCCATATCTATCCTGTTAAATGGTCTGCAGCAGCTCTGCATCTCTGGAGATGCTCTCATGGATGACTGCAGAAGACAGAGAAATACTGTAAGACCCCTGTTCATCCACTTCAGTAGCTGTTTGTTCACATTTGTCCACTGGTAGCCATCAATGATAAGGGATTAAGTTATTCACAGTGCCTCTGGACAAACAAACCCTCAGCAGACATGTTTTGGTAATCTGTGAAGAATTGTTTTAGCCCAAGGGTGACTCCTGGTGTTGCCGAGAGCACCTGCCAACTAAAGTACCTCAGTGTTTTTATCAGTTTAGTTTTTTGAATGCACATCATTGCTTTTCCAATATAAACAAAACACTGTCTCTTATTTGAAGCCACCTTCTGTACATCTGTGCATGAGAGTCTGGGGATCTGATACAGTGACACTGGTGGAACTAAAGTATCTTCTGGCTTAAAAAAAAAAAACTACATTTAGTCAGCAAAATAGGTTTAGAGTGACTGAAAAAGGTCTTGAAGCCTTACTATTAGACTGATTGTTAGGATTGTGCGTATTGTGCAACATAGACTCATTCTGAAAACGTACCCCTATATTCATTTCTGGAGATTATGTAGCCAATTATGTAGCCAGAAGTAAGCATGGCTGCATTTGGTCTTTAAAATGAACACTACGAGGCAGTATGATGCTGTTTCCTTTTTCGCACATACCAGATGACAGCTTACCTCCATATGGACGGCTTTCCCGCTGTTACAAGTTTGTCCAATAAACTTGCCATATACATTGGTGGACTTGAGACGCAGAGAGGAGTTAACCATGGTGACGGGGTTCGAGTCTGGCAAATAATGGTTCCAGAAGGCGGGTAAGACAAAACAGAAGCCTAAAAAACAAACAAACAAGTAAACAACAGTGTGAGAATGTTGTAAACTCTGACAACGTTGTAAAACTCAGGCCAGGGCCTCTCTTTTTTTGAATTGCTTTTGAAAAGACTGTCGGTTGGGGTTAGGGAAGTGGGTTGATGGGTCAGTAGGTACCTTTGAAAACACTGTTGGTTATGTTTAGGGAATGAGAAGGGTGGATCAGTCGATTGAATAGTGTATTTGCATGAGAACAGCAGGCACGGATGGCACTCACAAGAGAAATTTGAGATCTGAAAATGCGTACACACCATCCTCTACGCAGACTCGCAAAAACAAATACTGCAAAAAACACAGCCCCTGGGACCAATTTGGCATTCTCCAGAAATGTATATAGTGGTACTTTTTCAGAATGAGCCTGGGTTGGTATTGTGGGGTTGAGAAGTCAATGTCCCCTCAGTAACCTCACAGTTTTTGCTTACAATAAGTGCCTTAAGCTAAACTATTGGACATCTTTAAAGGCTTTGACACATCGAACCAGCAGTTGTTGCAATATGTCAAATCATCATCCATCATTGTTGGTGTCAGAGAGTGAACTCTGGCCCACTGATCCATTTAACTAATGAGTAAGTGCATCACAATAAGGGTTAAGTCACAAAAACGAACTAAGATAGCACAGACAGAAGGCTGTTCTAATTGAAAGTGTTAATTAATTTATTTTTTTTACAGTTTATGTATCTGCAGGATTTCTGACTCGCTGATACAGTATAGATAAGTGTTCTTTCACCTCATGCAGATGCATATCATACTTGACTGGTAAAAAAGCAATACTTGCTGTGTTTCAATTGCAACTTTTAGACCTGATGATGAACTTTTAGATGGTAAAGAACTAAATCCAACTGAAGGTCTATCTGAAATAATATTATTACTTAAAAAAATTAATTCATTAGTTGATTAACTTTGTTAAAAAGATAAAAACCATATTGCTGTTGTACCCTTTAATACCCTCTAATATGGCCTGTCAATTATATCTTTTCCATGCTTTTGTTAAACCCTAACTCTATCTCTCTCTCACTCTCTCTCTCTCTCTCTCTCTCTCTCTCTCTCTTTATTGTTTAGGCTTATCAACATTCTGAAACTCTGAGAGCTTTTTGATTAGAACAGTACCGGGAGCTGCTGTCTGGCCTGCGCTGCTTTGTGTTTCTATACCCACAGCATCAAAACAGGAGAATATGGCCTTATTATAGCATTTGAAGTCAATATGTATTATAAAATCAATCTAGATGGGGATACAGCCATCCTTCTAATTAGAGGAGGTGACTGGAGATTGATTTTTAATTGCAAAAGTAATTACATGGGGCAGATAGCCAGTGACGTTTGATTATCTGTGTGATTGATTAAAAGGCCTTGCAAGGGGAGTGGACTGGCAGGCTGCAGGATCCAGACAAAAGAGAAAATTAAAAAAGTTGTCCCGTTTGTAATCACACATTTCAAGGGTGAAATTACAAAGCTAAACACCCCCCACGAGATCACGAGCGGTTACAATGTGTGCACCCATGTGCTAACACGCTGTTTTGCGAAACTCACATTTCTTTTTTTCCTCTCCTCTAGATGGAGGTAGAATTAAAACGTGACCCTTCTAATGAATAGATTACTCTTCTACACAGCCTACATTCATGCACCAGAAAGCTTCATCAGAGAAAGAGAGTATGTGAGGCACAAAGAGACAGAGATGGAGAAAGATACATCTTATCTCTCTCTGTGATTTCTCCTTCCCTCCGTTCCATCTATGCTGTCATCACCGAGCAATAGGTGTCTTCACCTGCCAATTGTAGTGCTCTGTGTGATAAGCAACCCTAGCAAATAAACATGTGAGTAAACATCTTATCACTCAAACTGTCAGTAAACCCCCGCAGAATAGGCTACTCATCTTTATTTATCTGATTTGTCACTCTTCTGAGAGCCTGACTGAGGAGGTGAGCTGGTGACTAGTCAAACTCATAAAGAAATGTTTAACCGCAGATGGATTGTGCTGTGCTATTACGCTGTAGGACTGCCAGTTCGCTCTGATTTGAGGCTCTGCCCCCTCTCATAATAAGATCATGCTGGATAAAAGACCGGGACAAAGTTTTAGTGTGTTTATGTGCCCTGATGCATGTAATCTGTCTCTTTTCTTTCTCTCTCTGTCTTTTGTAGTCAGCTTGTTTTAATCCCATACCACTCAAGCCCACCTGTCCCTAATAAGCCCTTTAGTCGCCGCTGTCAAACACACACACACACACACACACACACACACACACACACACACACACACACACACACACACACACACACACACATATACAGGCACGCACATACACGCAGTTAGTTTTTTCTGAATTGTGCAGACATTCCATAAGTTTCCATTGTTTTTATTCTGTACAAACTCGATTTTAAATTGCTCTACCCCAAACCTATCCATGAACTCAACCCTCACAAGAAACTTTGTAAGTTTACAGTTTAACTTGCTTAAAAATATATATTTTATATTTGATTTCTAAGCTTTTTTAGATACAAAGATATAAGCAATGTCCTCATAATTCACCATATCATTTTATTATCCGCACAATACCTATATCTTAGATATTTTTGTCACTAAAACATGCACACAAACACACTGTTTGTCCGTCCTTCCATTCATTCATTCATTCGTTCGTTCGTTCGTTCGTTCATTCATTCATCCATGTGTTTTTTCATCAGTCTATCCATTTATGTTTATCATTCCATTCATTCATTCATTCATTCGTATGTTCATCGGTCCACTGGTTCATTCATTCATTCGTATGTTCATCAGTCCACCAGTTCATTCATTCATTCGTATGTTCATCAGTCCACCGGTTCATTCATTCATATGTTCATCAGTCCACTGGTTCATTCATTCATTAATTCGTACGTTCATCAGTCCAGCGGTTCATTTATTCATATGTTCATCAGTCCATTCATTCATTCCTATGTTTATCAGTCCATCGGTTCATTCTTTCATTCCTATGTTCATCAGTCCACTGGTTCAATCATTCATCAGTATGTTCACCAGTCCTTCAGTTCATTCATTCATTCCTATGTTCATCAGTCCACTGGTTCATTCATTCATCAGTATGTTCACCAGTCCTTCAGTTCATTCATTCATTTGTATGTTCATAAGTTCATTCATTCATTAGTATGTTCATCAGTTCATCGCTTCATTCATTTGTTTGTGTTCATACTGTTTTAGTTCATATTCATCCATTCATCCATCCATCCATCCATCCATCCGTTGGTTCATTAATTTATTCATTAGAATGATCATCAGTCCATCCATTCATTCCTTAATTTGTTGGTGTTCAATTTGTTTAAGTCTATATTAATTAATTGCTCCATCTGTTCATTAATTTATTTATTAGTATGTTCATCAGTCCATCAGTTCATTCATTCATTTGTTTATTAATTTTTTTATACATTTGTTTGATTGTTATTTTTTTAGTCCATCTTTTTTCATTCATTTATATATATATGGTCATCAATCCATCTTCATTCATCCATCCAACTGTTCCATCTGTCCATTGATTCATTTGTATGTTCTTCAATCAATCGGTTCAATTATTCATTCATTCATTTATTCATTCAATTATATGTATGTTCATCAGTCCATCTTCATTCATTCATCCATCCATCCGTTGGTTCATTCATTCATTAGTATGTTCACCAGTCCATTAATTCATTCATTTGTATGATCCTTAGTCCATCGTTTCATTCATTCATTCATATGTATGTTCATCAGTCCGTCTTCATTTATTTATCCATCCATCCATCATCCATTCTTCCATTTATCTATCCATCTGTTCATTCATTCATTCATTCATTAGCATTTTCCCCAGTCCATTGATTCATTCAGTCATTCATATGTTCCTCATTCCATCGGTTCATTCATTCATTTTTATGTTTATCAGTCCATTGATTCATTGATTCATTTATTTGTAAGTTCCTTAGTCCATCAGTTCATTCATTCATTCATATGTATGTTCATTAGTCCATCTTCATTCATCCATCCATCCATCTGTTTCTTCATTCATTCATTCATTAGTTTGTGCACCAGTCCATTGATTCATTCATTCGTATGTTCCTCAGTCCATCGGTTCATTCATTCATTTGTAAGTTTATCAGTCCATCAATTCATTCGTTCATTTGTATGTTCCTCAGTCCATAGGTTCAATTTGTATGTTTATCATACCATCAGTTCATTCATTCATTTGTATGTTCATCAGTTAATTTTTATTCATTCATTCATTAGTTTGATTGTTCATTCTTTTTTGTCCATCTCCATCCATCCACTCATATTATGTATCAAAGTTCTTTAATAATGAAGTTAAAACAGTCATTGGACAGGTATCATGCTGTCAAGTGGACAAAGCTCCACATTCAAATACAACTACACAGAATCATTTAGTAAATGCTAGGATGATGTTAACATATTGTGCACATGTTGTGGCTAAATGCTAATGTAACAGCATTTGTTCACATATCATTCACTTCAATAAAAGTCCTTCACCGCAATCCATTTTTATCTTCTGTTTAACCCATAAAGCATCTAAAACATCTTTTGTTCCCACTTGGAATTTACTAGTAACTGCTCACAGTGTAGATGTAGGCCCAGTGTAATCCAAACCTGACCCACACACATCCGTATATTCACAGTCCCAGCCCTCCTAATGTGGCGATACATTTATTTCTCACTGTAAGACATGCCTATAAATTACACCTTGTTGAGGTGTGCTTTAGTGCGGACTGTGGAACTGGTGCTGTCACTTGAGTGAGAGGTTTGAGTCTTTAAGCCCTGAGTCAGGGCACCGTTTATGGGTTTAATTTACAAGGACTTGCCTAGGGGATACCTCCATCCTTTATGAAGTGGTATTAGGGGGCCTATTTAGTTGTCATGGCAGAGATGTGCACGGTATGGTGCAGAAGAGAAGAAACCAGCGAGAAAGATGAAAGGGGAGAAGAGGGAGAGAGTAAAGGAGAGACTTGGGAAAAAGAGGTTTCAAATGAATATGACTGTCCTTTTAACCGAATGCTTTCTGTAGGCATGATACTTGAAGTAAGGAAGGGAAAGAAGGAAAGAAAAAGACAGACCCCCCTGATATTGTGCCCCCTAAGAACGTGCTTAGTCTGTATTGGCTTAAACAGAAGTAACCCGGGGGTCAAAACAGCTTCTGTGACTTCTATAGCTGCACTAAGAGGGACGTCCCCACCACTCCAAAAAAAAAAAAAAAAAAAAAAGACCAAAAGAGAAAAGGAAGATGTGGAGTATAAGGATGAGTGGGAAAAGGGGAATCATCACAAATATGCCTCTCAGCTTGGGGCATGGCAGCGAGCTCACCAGGCAAACACAAAGCAGCGTTGCTTATTAAATTTCCATGAAGTTTACTGAATTTATATAGCAGCAGGCTTAACCAAGGCAAAGAGGCTGTGACCAGTGCCTGAAGTGAAATACACACACATGCAGTGACTTCACAGTGTCACCTTGCAGGTCCAGGAAGACGCTCTTTCCCACTAGGCCCCTGGAGGCCCTTCATAACATGAGAGACAGGAGAGAAAGATAACAGAGAACAGCAACAGCCAGACACAAATAAATACATTTCATGAAAGATACATTTATTAACTCTGGCACACAAACATGACAACATCTAAATTGATAGAAAATCGTGGACAAACTGGGCTGGAATAGGCTATTGTTATTATATTTAAGCAAATATGAATTATTGTTATTATTATTATTATTATTATTATCATTATTATTATTATTATTATTATTAGTTGTAGTAGTAGTAGTATTTTTACATTTGTATATTTGTTCATTTTCACTCTAATAAGTCAGTAAATAGTTAAAAAAACAAACAAACAAATAAACAAACAAATAAATAAATAATTAAATATATGTGAAAATTTGTTTTCGTTACATGTAGAAAAAACTATATCAATTAATTATATTTCAGTTTTTTTGTTGCTAAATAAAAAGTGAATAAAATTATTTTATTTAAAATGAGTATTATTAATCGAGTGTGTTTATTAGAATATTTAATCAGAATTAGGGGCGACACAGTGGCTCAGTGGTTAGCACTGTCGCCTCACATAGCAAGAAGGTCACTGGTTCGAGCGCCGGCTGGGTCAGTTGGCATTTCTGTGTGGAGTTTGCATGTTCTCCCAGTGTTTGGGTGGGTTTCCTCTGGGCGCTTCGGTTTCTCCCACAAGTCCAAAGACATGCGCTATAGGTGAATTGAATAAACTAAATCAGCCATAGTGTATGTGTGTAAATTAATGTGTATGGATGTTTCCCAGTACTGGGTTGCAGCTGGAAAGACATCCACTGTGTAAAATATATGCTGGATAAGTTGACGGTTCGTTCTGCTGTGGCGACCCCTTATGAATAAAGAGATTAAGCTGAAAGAAAAATGAATGAATGAATAGTCCGAATTGGATTTCATTTCTTAATAAAAATAATAAAATAATAATAATGATTATGACAACAAGAACAACAACAAAAATAATAATACAAAAAAATTGTTATAATAACAATGATAATAATAATAATAATAACTATTATTACTATTATTCATTCATTCATTTATTCATTTTATTTTTGGCTTAGTCCCTTCATTATTCCGGGGTCGCCACAGCGGAATTAACCGCCAACTTATCCAGCACATGTTTTTACGCAGCGGATGCCCTTCCAGTTGCAACCCATCTCTAGGAAGCATCCATACACACTCATTCACACTCATACACTATTTAAATTCCTATAAACAGAAAATATATTAAATTATAATTTAAATTAAGGTGATTATGATGGTGATCATGATTAATAAATAAGTCACAATGAGATGGCCCACCACTGTTTTTACAGCAGTTGTGTAGCCCACCATTAGGTAATGTGTCTTGTCTGTATTACCTGTACAGTGTGTTCCGATCAAGCACTATGTGAAATATACTCTCCTCCGTGCTCGGTTATAGAGCAAGACAGCTCATTTACAGAGAACACACTGGATCACTCTCTGTCCACGGCATATGAAAAGCGGGATTAATTGCGTAATTCCAGGCTGACTGTCGCAGATAGCTGATAATGATGTGTGCGGGGCGTCCAGTTGAATCGCGGCAGCACGGACTCTGCCAGCAGCCTGTTGGATGGGACCCGCTCGCTGTTCATCTCTCTAATGAGACATTTTGGGGAGAAGACGAAGCGACCTCTGGGCACCCAATTGCTCATCACTGACGAATTCCCATCCGGTGGCTGAACGTTAAAAGAACTGTCATTTTCACAAGGTACCCAGCGATGGCCTGCCAACTGACCACGCCGTTTTGATGGTTCATTTTTCAGCGCGGTACTTGGCTGAGAAACTGGCAGTCATACACTATTGTCAGTGTTTAGTATCCTGTATGGCAGGATCGGACACTGGGAGAGGCGCCACTGTCCACTGACCCTACAGAGCGCATGTTGAAGCGGCCTGTTATCTGGTCTTCAGGCCTGAGCCCAGCAGATCATCACGCCACGCCGTGCAGTTCGTCTGCTTTTTGGCACGTCTAAACTCACAGAAAGGGCCGCCCCCACCTTTCCCCCACTTTACGGTCCCAGCGACCAGTGTGTGTTTGTGTATGCCTCTGCTGTTCTCTGCTGCCTCTCTGCCAGTAGGTCCATTTTATCCCCCATCAGAGAGGCTGATTGTGAAAAAGAGGGGGGCTTTAAAGTGTAAACCACATGAAAAAACAAAGGGCTTAGGCAAATCAGATAGCTTCAACAACAACAAACACACATCCACTAATCTGCTTAGGGAAATTAATGAACAGGAGACGAGAACACCCCAACATCCGCATCTCTCGCTCCTGCAAATGGATGGAGGGAGGGATGGAAGGATAACGATCCTGCGACCGCCGGGAGGAGTTAGTGCAGTGGATCAGGCGGAAGGTGAGAATGCTGCCGTTTGCGTGCTTGTGTGTGCGCGGAGGGTGGGATTAGTGGCAAGCTCCCACCAGAATCAAACAGGACTCTGCCAAAGGCATCTCTTCCCTCCCAGCCCAAACTTCAAAAACTCCACCCTAAGCTGGAAGTAGGTGTCTGTAATCCACTCTGCGGAGAAAAATCTATGCGGCAGGCGCGCTGCTCATCCTTTCATCCTCGTTCGCTCGTTCGGTCTTGCTCACTTTTCTCGTTCTCACTCTCCTGCATGTCCTGGGAACATAAACTTTTGCACCGTGCCCTCTCTGGGATCTCAGAGTGCATTGCTCTGATGATTTAATTATTGATAGTTTGGCATGGTACATTGTAGAGCCTGGAAAATAACCACAACTTATGTCATTCATTAAAAATAATATTATTTTAACAGTTGCCAGTCTGGCTACTGTTGTTGTTGATGTTTCCATACGGTATGAAGGTCATCCGTTGAGTAAAACATATGCTGGATAAGTTAGCGGTTCATTCTGCAGTGGCGACCCCAGATTAATAAAGGGACTAAGCCGAAAAAGAAAATGAATGAAGGAATTAAGTTTTTGAATGAGTTTGAATGAGTTTTTTTTTACATTTATATATTTGTTCATCTTTACTAATAAGTCAATAAATAATAATAAAAATAAATAAATGAACATTTTTTTCGTTACATGTAGACAAAACTATATCAATTTATTATATTACGTTTTTTTATTATTGTATTGGAAATTATTCATATTATTATTAATATTAGAGTGTGTTTATAAGGGTGTTTTAGAATATTTAATCAGAATTAGGGGCGGCACGGTAAATTAGCACTGATGCCTAACAGCAAGAAGGGGAAACATCAAATTCTTCAAAACTGCTTGCCAGGCTTACAATTACTTTACATATTAGAAATCACCAATAGAATGAAACCACAACTGTGTCTTTAGTTTAATTTCTAAACACCTAAATCAGACAAAATCTTCAAAAACTCACGTCTGGTCCAACCCCTCCCCCAGAGTATTGTCAGTCTATAGTGATCGATGAGTGGCTCCTGTACTAGAAGGTGGGCTTTAATCACCATATAGCGATTGATGATTGGCTCCTGTAATAGTAGGTGGGGCTTTATTCACTATAGTGACCGTTACACTTTTCCCCATTCAAAAAGATATGAGTGACATGTCTTGTGTATTATATACTCTTTGATTATATGCATCCATGAAAACTATGAATAACTGATGAATTGGTTTCAGTATTTTAAAGACAATTGTAATTAAAAATAAGAAAAGGCAAATTGCATAGAAAAAAAATGCTGGGACTGATGGTTTATTATTAAGTTTGTGAGAGCAAGGAGTTGCAAGCGCTGTTTTTTTCTGGTTAAATCAACGGTTAGGTAGATACTTGCCAAAACAAATTTAGATTTGAGTGATCTTAATGCCCCTTTATATCAGAATCTGTCAGTGGTTGTATGTTAAAGTCTGTACTGGTAGTAAGTACCCCCCCCCCATTTTTTTTTTTAATTTTCTATGACTTTCTTCCATGAAAAATGTTTTTAAATAAGTGGAACACCAATAATAATTTCTTCTTTTGTCTTTAAAAGAAGTGGGCTTATGCAACAGTGGGCTTATTCAACAAAAGGATAAGTAAATTATGTCAAATATCTCATTTTTGATTAAACTCTTTGCAAAATATGGCAAATCAAAGGCAGATGAATCCTGAAACTTTCTGCTGTCAACATTATTAAAGATTCTCAAATAAAAAAAAGCACAACAATAAAGGCAACATCTTTAAAATCACTTCTTTTCACACAGGTCTGTCTCTGCCCATCTCACGCTTGTCCTCATTGAGAGTGTGGTGGATCGATGGCTTTTTTAATGGCTCTGTGGTTGAGTGGTGCTGAGGCTTACCGTAAGAGCGCAGGACAATCATTCTGTGCTCCTCTATTTTATGACTGCTATCCCACTTGATGGAATTTATTTTCACTTTTATGCTCCTGTTTCATTTTAAGTTGAATGTTACATAATCGGATGTGGATTTGAAAGGTTACAAAAGAGTTGGAGCTTTCCACAAAGGACAAGAGACATCCACAGACAAACAAAACTGCCAAATAAAAACTTTCCCTCTCTTTCTGTTTTTCTGTAAGTATTATTATTATTATTATTTTTCAAATAAGGACAGAGAAGCCTATTCAACACATCCTGTATATATTCATATTTCAGGAAATCACTACCTCGCCATCATCACACAGAGTCAGTCACAGTCATGTTTCATATTTATGTTTCATAGCCAGAGGATATTTATCCACATGAGCGTGGGGACTGGCAAACGCACACGCTCAAAGAGCTGTTAACAGGGGCTACTTACTAATTGCGGCGTCCCATGGAAGAGCAAGAAAAACCTAAAGCGCTAACGTGCGTAATTATGCTGTAATCGTTGGTAATTATAGTTCTAAAGCTAGCACACCTCTCGGCAGCCTGCGGGCAGGTATACTCCATGCCTCCCCCAACTCAAGATCAAGAGCCTAGATAGGTCTTGCACGGAGAAAAGGGATTAGCTTTCATGGAGAGTCTCTAGTACCCGCTTGTCAGATTTGTTGTGGTTTTTGTTCATTTTTCAGATGCGATTTCACACACCGAAAGCATAAACATGTACAGAAGACACAGGACTGTTGAGGAACTCCTCCACGAGGGGAAACAGGTTATCACTGCAGCTTTGACAAATTTCAGCACAAAAAAGTGCTTTTGGTGGCTATTTGTGTCACTTCTGTGTGTGTGTGTGTGTGTGTGTATGTCCTTATGACGGCTCTTTGTGTGTGTCCTCTGGTGTTTGGGAGCTAAACTGCCGTGCTGTGCTGGTCTCATTAGTGAGCCCCCACTGGGGTGCTTCATGAAGACATATGGGCAGGGAGAGAGCCCTCTGCCAGACTGCATCCTCTGAGCCTGTCAGCTAGTATCTCAGCCCAGCCTAATCCCTGCTTTAATTTACTCCAGTCCACCAGGCAAGCAGCAACCAACACCGGCCTCTGGGGTGCCTTCACTTCAGCCGCCGGTGACAAGGAATATGTAAAGGCCCAATTTCTCATCCGGCAGGGTGACACGACGCAGTTCCGCCTGGGAACGCACCCCCGGAATCGTGCCATCTCTTACAGTCAGTCATCTAGTCGCCAGGCCCTCGCTGAGTGCTCTACAGAGGACTTTTTATTAACATGTTGATCGGAAGAGCCATTAAAGTGGAAATGGTGAGGCCGGGAGGATGCGCTTATTGATTTGCAGAGTAACAGAGCCAGAGGAGACTCGGGCAGGAAGATTTTTTTTCTCCCCAATTGCTGTAACTTTCTCTCTCCCTCCCTTAAGAGCGACTTTGATATACTTATATGGAGTGAATCAAAAGTTCTTTTTTTTTCCCTCCTCCTAAATCCAATTCACTCCTTATTTTCCTCAGTCTACTAATTTTCAGCAGGAATGTGCCGATAGGGAGCCACTGTTGACGGACTAAAGTAATTGCTATCAGCCTGTCATTAGACTCCGGGGGCTCTTCTCTCTTTCTCTATCTCTCTCTCTCTCACTCGTTCTCTCTCACCCCAAAGGGTTGAGCTCGGTCTTGCTTACAAATAAGACACTTAGGAGAGGAGAGGAATGCATTCCGTGATGGATTGGATTTTTTACGGTCAGAGCAGCTCTCCACTGCCTTTTCACTTGCTTTCTCATCCTCGCAACCATTCTCTCTTCTCTCAGTCCATCTCCCTCTCTCTCTCTCTCTCTCTCTCTCTCTCTCTGTGCCTTTCAGAGTATCATTTGCAATTTAATGCTCACCTGGGGTGAGCCCTGACAATAGCCTCCACCGTGAAATGCTCTCGGTCTTGGCCGCATGGCTAATGAAGTTGATGTTGAGCTATTTAGGTCATTGTCCCTCTACAATAACTACTTAATGCAGCTCAGAGGGAGTGGATTGTTGGAGCGGGTAAAGATTCTATTAAGTCCTTTCAAAAAGACTCCCCATTCCTCTGTCCTCAGAATACTGGACTGACTATTTCTAGGGTTGAATTTCACTTTGGGAAAGGTCTAGTAGTAATAAGGAACAGTGCTATTTGGGGTGATCAGACTAAATAAACAGTAAAAAAATTATGATGTTAAAAGAAATAAAAGAAATAAAAATGTCAAAAGAATTCATTTTAATTGAAATAGAAACCCAATCATCCCAACAGCAGAAGTATTGGATCGAAACATACAAATAAAAATTCATTCATTCATTTTCTTTTTGGCTTAGTCCCTTTATTAATCAGGGGCAGCCACAGCGGAATGAACCGCCAACTTATCCTGCAAATGTTTTATGCTGCGGATCCCTTTCCAGCTACAAACCATCACTGGGAAGCATCCATACACACTCATTCACTCACATACACTACGAACCTTTTAGCCTACCCAATTCACCTGCAGCTCATGTATTTGGACTGTGGGGGAAACTGGAACACCCAGAGGAAACCCACGCGAACACGGGGAGAACATGCAAACTCCACACAGAAATGCCAACTGACCTGTGAGACAATCGTGCTACTCACTGCACCACTGTGACGCCTACAAATAAAAATAAACAAATAAATAAAATAAGTAAAAGATCTACAGTATAAGTGAAAGAAACGACCTTTCAAGTTGTTCATACTTGGAAAAAAAAGACATCTGCGTAATTTGCTGAAATGTTGTTTTGTAAATGTGTATAATTGATTATATATGCACACACATATACATGAATACATAAATATAAATAAATGTGTGCAAATGTTTATATACATAACAATATATTTAAAACAAATGATTTTACTAATTAACAATGTCATAATAAATGTCATTGGTGGTGTGAGGAAAATAAGTTTGACTGCGTGTGTGCGGGTGCGTGTGTGATTAGAATAGAAGAGGTCTCTGTTGGATAGCACAAGTTATGAATACTGTGTTGTTGTGCTTGTGTTTAGCAAGCTGTTGGAGTTTTTAAACAAGCCCATATGGTAGAAGCTACTAAGCGAGAGAGAGAAAGGGAGAAATAAGGGGAGAGAGAGCTTGTGGGGTTAAGAGGGGCAAGCAGGACTGGGACAGCACCCAGGCAGTATAGAGAGGGATTGAGGAAGGGAGCTCTTAAGCCTCCTTTCAGAAGCAGAGAAAGCCCTCCATCTGGCCGTGTCTTTACCCGGCCCAGCCTCAGCTCCACTCCCTGCAGGCTCACTGGCTCCTCTCAAGCAGAAGTAACTGCATCAATAGTGTAGAGCCTTTGCCACTCGAGAGTATTACATTTCTTTTCATGCTTGACTTAATCAAAAGTGGGGAAGTGAAATTTACACCTTTTTGATGTTCTTTTTCTCCCAACAGACGGAGAAGGACCATCTTAACCCATTTGATCTTCACAAGCACCCCACTAAACGGCCCAATATGCCCAACAGACGGAAGCAGGCTGGCTGCCAGTAGCCCGGTTTAGAATACGGGTCAGCCTCAGACTGACCCATGTGGAGGAGCAGTCACCCCAAAGAACGCTCCAGAAGGTTCCCAAAGCCACATAAAACTGGGCCAAGCTCCTGACTGATGATACAGCATCCCTTCATCAGAGAGCATTTCTAGATAGCATGAAAATACACTCAAAACACATTTTCTTTTTTTTTTTTTTTTCTTTTTTTACAGTAGCCAACATTCTGGCTTTAGCCAACAATTGTTTCCTTGTTATGGCCGAAAAGCAAAGCATTGTTGATATTAAAATTCTAGGTTACATTTTATCTGACAGTTCCCATTAGATGCTCTGTTGGCTAAACAAGCCCTTCAACTACTACATGTCCAACTCTCATTAGAGCATTGGTAGACTATTAATAGATTGTAAGGTAAGTAGAACAACTACTTGCAAAGTACATACAGCAAAGTTAAAATAATGTATGTAATGGGATGGACACTGACAAGGGAATTGAGGATCCAAATGCAGGGTTTATAAGGAAAATAGTCAGGCAAGCAATGGTCAACACAGGGTAAACAGATGTATACAGGAAATCCAGACTCGTGGTCAGTAAACAGGCGGATGGTCAAAAGGCAGGCAGCAGACAGGAATAAACAAGACAACAAAGCAAGGGTCTAGCAAGGCAAGGCAAAGAACATGCGTTGAAATTTCACAAACAGAAAAACAAGACTCAGCAACTGGTCTGTGTGTGTGTGTGTGTGTGTGTGTGTGTGTGTGTGTCTTTGCTGTTTTTTAAGTCCATGTAATCAATTCTGAATTAGCAGGAAAACCAGAACAGGTGTGAGTGTGTGGTGCATGACAGTATTTTTAGTCCATATGCTGACAAATTTGTAGTCCTGAGTTAAAGTGAATAATTCCAAGCGATTTACAAGCCTGGATACCTGATGATTGTGACTGCATGTGGAGAATTAAAGTGGCGGCAAACATTTTAAGCAGAAAGCCTATTAAACATGCTGCTAACTGGCATGTAGTTGGAAAGTTAAATAATAAAAAAATGTATATAGAGAACTCTCACAAGTCTACAGATTTTAATACTGTATCTATTTTGTTCATGTTGTTAAAGAACATCCTAGATAGGCAAGGAAGGCAAGTTTATCTGTATAGCACATTTCATACACAGTGGCAATTCAAAGTGCTTTACATACTAACAGAATAAAAGAGACAAGTATAAGAAAATAAAAACAAACAATAAAAGTAATTAAAAACAAATAAAACAGATTAAAATGTGTTAAAACAGATTTTAAGAGAATGAAAAATAAAATAAAGACATAATATTGTGATCTGTAGCACAGTGCTCATTCAGTAAAGGCACAGCTAAACAGATGTGTTTCAGTCTTGATTTGAATGTGCCTAATGTTGGAGCACATCTGATCATTTCTGGATTCCAGCAGTAGTCCAAGTGTCTAAGTCTAAGTAGCCTAAGTATGGTAGATAGAAATTACCTACAAAATATATGTCTATTGCATTAACTCATGTGATTTGTTTCCAATATCTTGTTTATCCATAAAAAAAATAAATAAAAACATCACACACATGGCATACACAGTTTCTTTGCAAACATGGTTAAGCATATGGCAGTGTAGGTGAAGTATGTCAACTGTACATCATACTGTTTAGAAAGAACTGATCCCTGCATGTGTGGGCTGTAATGTGTCAGGCTCTTTGGGTCTGGGATACTGGTCTGCTCCGAGCATGGAAAAGGTTGCTTCCAGTTGCTAGTGGCGCGACAGTTGCTCCAGGATCTCGGTTTTAATGAGTTGCCACTGCTTGGAGCCTTTAGCTCACACAAGGCTTACCGAGAAGCCAGCATCTGATTGGGGTCTACTGTTAGGCCTACCCAGTGTGTCTGTGTAAGGGAGAGTGTATGACTTAGTGGGAATGAGTATCTGTGCTTTTTGCCATGCCAGGGCATATACAGTATGCCCTGTGAGTGCGAGTGCGCCACCGGGCCCTGCCGAGATCTGTTTACACCTCTTAATGAAGCCTGAGCCAGCAGAGTAGCTTGGCCTGTTCCCATCCTTCCCCATCACCGCAAGATACATACACACACATGCTCCTCCTCTGAAAAACACACAGTTTAAAGCAGGCTTTATTTCCCAAGTCTCCTCGCACGGACCACGGGTCATCCACCCGACAGCTTTTTTTAGCCCCTCTTTGGTTCGCATCTCAGCACAGCTTTCGCTCTCGCAGTTGTGGGCAAGACACATGCATAAACAAGCCAAAAAATGTTGGCCTGCGATAATTAAATGCTTGTGCCTCTGCTGAAAACAACTTTTTTCCCCCCTCTTCTGCTGTTTCTGTCGAATTTAAATTACCATTAGGAGCGCGTCCGCTGCAGAGCAGGGGTGAAGAGGGGGGTTCTGGTGTGTCACTTTGTGTCGGCCTGAAAAGAAGGGGCCCCTGTCAAGGGTGCCAAAGCCCCGCAGAGGAACTTGTCTGGGATCGTGATGTCCCGACAGCTCCTCTCTGACAAGATACATAGTTTCCATTCACGGACATACGGCTTATTGGTTACTATAGTTTCCCTAATGCTCAACTGAAGGCGCTGCCTAATCTCCTCAGAATGGGTTAAAAGGGGCCGATGTTTCTAGCCTTCAAAACCACATGTTGAGAGTCAAGGGAGCAGTAAGCACAAAGAGTGTCTCTTCTGGCTTTGATGTGCCGTATCTGGGCTAGAGAGAGGGGAGAAAAGGGTAAGGAACGAAGTTGGCCCCTACACACACGGGTTAGACAGAGGTTTACAATGGCTGTGGCTGAAGCAGGGGGTCAACGGGACAAAAGAGAGAGTGGGAGAGAATGGGAGTGAGAGAAAGAGAGAGAGATTGCACACTAATACTACTCACACGCGAAGGGCTTAGAGCTCTCAGTAGAGCAGAGGTACATTAAACAAGATTACATCTGACTGAGCGTGTTTTCTTGCCCAACATGACACACACTTTCGCTCTCTTTCTCTCTTTTGCGAGCACACACACACACACTTTTTTCCACACAAAACACATTTTCTCTTTCTCTCTCATATAGAGTTT
Source organism: Danio rerio (assembly GCF_052040795.2). Lineage (NCBI taxonomy): Eukaryota > Metazoa > Chordata > Actinopteri > Cypriniformes > Danionidae > Danio > Danio rerio. Next base: position 36,009,647 of record NC_141027.1, read on the forward strand.
GCACACACACACACATACTAACACACTAAGAGTCTCAAACATGATTAAACACTTCTTTTACTTAGAATTCATGTACTTTTGTGCAACTGCTAAGAGAATGGACAGATAGACGATTTCAAGTAAAGAAACTTTCAGGATATAGCTGTTTCTTAAACTTGAAGCCATGGGCGTAAATCTGATTTAACAGTAGGGGGGGGGGCAATAAATATAAAAGTTCTTTCAAGCATTTTTTTGAAGGGGACACAAATAATACAGACGAATTGTACTAATAAAGATATGTTCCCGCAGTTAAAAATGGTTTCATCATTATTATTATAGCATGGAGACTACGTCATTATGATTATTTTAAAAGTTTTTCTCAGGTTCAGCGACAAAGCAAATTTTTTTTCAAAACTATTGCATTGTTTGTTGTGTTGTCAACTGACTGACTCCTGAAGCAGAACAAATGCAGAAAAAGACATTTTCCATACTCATAATAACTAACATGTATTACATTACACTTGTTAAAATATGTGTGAAAATCTGCTAAACAGCCACAACTCCAAAAACATAAAAAAAAATTGTTCACCCCAAGAGAATTGTCATTATCCCATCAATTAAGCACAACACCCTTATACATCTGACTGACCCTGCTCTGCCTGTTCCTAGATCATTTCTTTTTCCTTTGCATGTTATTAATATTGTGACATTAGTATTTTTATAAGCACTCATTCTTAAAGCCAAATTGCCTTAATATGTGAACTTTTTGTACTTGGCGTTTAGCTTTACTGAAAATTCCATTTTCTCTGTCATTTTATCCAATACATGACACTGCAATGCAAGTTTATTTATCCTGTAGCACAGTTTATACACAATGGCAATTAAAAGTGCTTTAGATAAATAATGCAAAACTATCATAAAAATATTCACAACAATAAAAACAAAGAATTAAAAAAGAGTGTATGAGAGAGTAGGTGAGAGAGAGTAGGTGAGATGAGGGAAAGCACACAGTGGACCGAACCACTTTGAATAAAGGGAGGGGGAACTCAACTGTTTCTAAATGCTTTTTAAATTATAAATGCGGTTTTCTTTCTACAGGTCAGTTTGTTATTTGCCTAAAAAATGATAATAGGCAGGCGATGCAGTGGCGCAGTAGGTAGTGTGACAGCAAGAAGGTCGCTGGTTCAGCTGGGTTAGTTGGCGTTTTTGTGTGGAGTTAGCATGTTCTCTCTGCATTCGCGTGCGTTTCCTCCAGGTGCTCCGGTTTCCCCCACAGTCCAAAAGACATGTGGTACAGGTGAATTGGATAGGCTAAATTGTCCGTAGTGTATGAGTGTGTGTGAATGAGTGTGTGTGTGGATGTTTCCCAGGCATGGGTAGTGGCTGAAAGGGCATCCACTGCGCAAAAACGTGCTGGATAAGTTGGCGGTTCAATCCACTGTGGCGACCCCGGATTAATAAAGGGACTAACCCGAAAAGAAAATGAATGAATGAATGATAATAGGCTACACTTAAAATTAAACACAGATTCCTATTTTTTGTAATGATAAATGATGTAATAAATCTGTGTTGTTTAAATAAGTATTGTATATTTTTGTATAAATTATTATTTCTTTATTCTAAATCTTTAGGAAATGTTTCTGGTACAATCAAAAAGTGTGACCATGTGACAAGCTAACCAAAAAATAAATAAATAATAATAATAATAGAGTGCTTAAATTGCAGTATTTACTCTTCATAATTAAATAGAAAATGAGGTAAATAATTGCAAAAAGGTCCAATTTTTGAGAATAAAAGAACCACCTCTTCTGCCAGGCTAGCTACGGGCCTGCAAACATACATGCTATGCCCCATATGGTCCAAAACCTTAAAGGTGGACAAATCTAACCTTTTTTAATAAAACAAATAATAATACGCATACAATAAATAATACTTAAAATAATAATAACATTTTACAAAAGCAAGCTGTCGTGAAAAAACTAAAAAAAGCTGAAGGCTAGGAGGTAGTGTTTTTTTTTATTTAGAAAGTAATAATTTTTGTAATATTTTATTTCTTAAATTGTTTTCTTTTGTAGAGATATTTGCATATTGCTGTACATCTTGCGTGTTTTAAAGAATGTGTAAGCGAGGTGCTAACAACACGCTCTGCGCTGGATTTTAGACCTGCTTTCAGCAGACCTTTTCAGGTCTATTACACAGTCTATTTTAGTTTGCTAAAAATAGCAACACACCAACAATGCGCCCTTACACACCTCTTTTCTAGACCGGAACACAGATTAGTCCACAAAGTGGTGCAAATGGATTTGCTATTTAAATAACAAGGCGGAAAATGGGAAAATTAAAGTTGCGCTGGTCTGAAAATAGCAACATGTCAGGGCAAACATGTTTTGCGCCTTATTGCACCGGGTGTATGATTGAGCCAGAGATGTGTGAAAACAAGACCAAAATGAAAAGTAAAGATAAATAGTTTACAGAATTTTTTAAGGTTTGAAATTGAAAAGTTTCAAAAAGATTCATTTAAATTACATTGCATCTACGTGCCAACTAATTCTCATTAGATTATAAGTAAACTGTTAGGTCGGGGTTAGGGTTTGGGTAAGTTTTAGTGTAAGTTGACATGTACTTGCTAAATTTCTTATAGTTAAATGCCTGTTAAAGGAGCCATATCAACAAATATTAAGCAGCCAGTCTACTAATATTCGACTGGACCATCAGAATAAAGTGCCACCAAAAAAAAAAAAAAAAGCACAATCAGTTACTATACATGTTATTTAAAGTAACTTAGTGAGAGTGTGAGTGTGTCTTTTAAAGGGGTCATAAAGTCAACAAGACCAAAAGTGTTCAGAACTGAAGAAAGTGATGACAACAAAAGCAACAACTGTAACCACTGTTTTGTATAACATCTCAAGTCAATCAAAGCTATATTCTAGCAAACAATTTTCTTTTTTTAGATTATTATATTGCAACGGAAAAAGGAATGATAGTGATTCTGTCCAGCTGTCACATCGAGATTAAATGCAGACGCTTTTGTGCGGGCTTTTGTGTGAAAACAACTTGTGAACATATGCTGTGTTGTGCCCTTTCACTTCTACCCAATCTTCCACTTTAGAGGTTGCGTGTCTTTCGCAGTTCCACATGCAGTTACCATGTTGTTTTAATCCACACAACACACACTCGCACACCAGTCAAAAGACGCGCTCGCTCTTTAAATTTCTCATCAGCCAATAGTACGGCTTCCCGACTGATTGTGTGGTTTATGGCAGATTTTAAATCAATTAAGTATGTAATTTGTAACAACTGCTGGAGCTGGTTTAGACCCTAAACAATGGGGCTCGGATAACTGGCCTTTAGTACGCTCTCAATGGGCTTACATTGGACTGAATTAGCTCGCATATTAATGACCAGACACAGAGCTTCAGCCATTCACTCAGCCCAAATCTGCTTATGCAAATAGGCCATGAATTCGGTTCAAAGCAGTGTCTTTAAAAGACACGCCCCCCTCCCCGCCATATCTCCGGCTTCCCCCTGAGGAGAAACTGACATGAGAAAAGTTACAACACTTGTCCTGCACTCTCTCACTCTCTCTCTTTCTCCGTGTCCCTGTGCATTATCCAGCTATCTGTGCTCAGTGTGGGTATTGTTGGATTGGTTTATATGTGAATGTGAGGTCCCAGTGACAGGGGGTGAGATTATTCAGCCAATTGTGACAGTGTGCTCCAAATGTGGTATTCGGGATGGGTGGGGTACGTCAAGCCCAACCAAGTTCATGCCCCTGCTTGAGGGAGCGAAAACGAGAGAAAGAAAATGGGCAAAAGAAAGAATGAAATCGAGGCATGAGGGTTTGGCATCCCCCCATACATTTGTTAAGGACCTGAAGTCTTTGTTCTCTTGAGGATGAGTTTAAAAGGCCCTGTCATATTGATGCGATTGAAACGATATCTTGGACCACAATAGCAGCTGTCTATTTCTAAGGGCAGCTCAAAGCTTCATTGTTCCTTTTATTAGAAATGTTGTTTGGATACATGCACGTATGTGGAATTAGAGCCAGTTGTAAGACATTCGGCTGTAAAATGCTGAACATGATTCAAAGCTATTATGCAGTCAAGAGTTATGATGCCATTATTCTGATATGGACAATAAAGCTCCTGTTATGTTAATAACATTGGCCACCACTCTACAATTATATCAGTGAGTTCGCTAGCTTGAATGGGTCAACTGCATATCCGGTAGATAAATGTTCAACCACATATCCGGCAGATTTGTGATTGGTGGAAAGAAGAATACAGCATGTGTGTGTGTGTGTGTGTATTAATACAGGTTTGTGTTTTCATTTCATGAACAAAAATTTGTAAAATGACATTGGTATAAAAAGGAGAAGGTTACTTATGAGGGCAATATCTCCATTTTTTAAAAGGAATGCATAGAACGACTTTTTTTTACTTAAACTTTTTTTGTGTTTTTAGTGAACATGGTTGATAATAATGGTAATAACAATATTTCTCAAAAATGTCTTGGTTAATGTGTTTAGCATGGTTGATAACAATATAAAACCAAATAAACAAATTACAAATTATATTTACAGTTGAAGTCAGAATTATTAGCTCCCCTGTTTATTTTTTCCCCCAATTTCTGTTTAACGGAGAGATTTTTCAACACATTTCTGAACATAATAGTTTTAATAACTTAGTTCCAATAACTGATTTATTTTATCTTTGCCATGATGACAGTAAATAATATTTGACTAGATATTTTTAGGACACTTCTATACAGCTTAAAGTGACATTTAAAGCTTAACTATGTTAATCAACTAGGCAGGTTAGGGTAATTAGGCCAGATATTGTATAATGATGGTTTGTTCTGTAGACTATCGAATAATATATATTGCTTAAAGGGTTTAATAATTTTGAAGTTAAAATGTTTTTAAAAATCAAAATCTGCTTTATTTTATCCTAAATAACGTGAACGCAAGGAGAACATGTAAACTCCACACAGAAACGCCAACTGACCCAGCCGAGGCTCAAACCAGCGACCTTTTTGCTGTGTGGCGACAGCACTACCTACTGCGCCACCCTATGTATATATATATAAATACATATGCGTACAAGAAACCTGTAGGTGTCTAGGTATAAAAGGGGAAAATATACACATAACATTAGAGGTAAATGAAAAAAAAAGTGTCTGATAAAATTACTGTAAAACAGAATAAACAGAAAAAGTAGTTAGTTGTCACCTATATCTTCAAAGACATCTTGATAGTGTCTTCTACATCATTTTAAGTAATTTTTGTAGAATGAGTTTTTTGAAAAGATTATAGTTCAAAATAAATGCTTTCTCTTTTATTTTATTTTATTTTGTTTTATTTTAAAAAGTTATATGATATTGCGGCAGCCAAGCTTGGCACTGTTTTAGCTAATAAAACCTTCCCAACATGGAACATTTTACTTTAATGTCCTGGATATGTAAGCTTTTTGAATAGTGTAATGTAATAGTAGTTTTATTTAATAAAGGACTGATAACATTTCTTTCGAATGTTATGTATTGTTATTCAGAGTATTACAGGTATTTATTTATTTTTCGATCTATTTATTTATCAGAAAATGACAAGTGATTAGAATAACAACACTTGCTGTGACTGAAAATCAATTAATACATAATATAACATGTTGTCTAAAATTATATTCACACAAATATTATATATCTTTAATACATAACACATAAAAAATATAAAAAATAAAAGTTGTTTTTACATAATATGTGTGTTATGTATATGTATTGTGTACATATAAACACAAACAAAAACATCAATACAAAACCATAACCTACATGAATACACAGACAAACATTTACATAGATATGTCAATTTATATATAATTTGCATTATGTATTTTATATATAAATACAAAAAAATCTTAAATATACGTATGCATACATTTATGTATACATATTAAACATACACAGCACACACACACAAACATATTATGTAACTACAAACTTTTGTTTTGGTTTTAACACACTTAAATTCTGCTTAATAAAATGCAGTCTAGAGGTTCAGGAAGCAACCTTTATTCCTTCAGGGAAAAAATGGTAGAGTAAAAGGAGTTTACAAGTAAAATATTTTTTACTTTTAATATTTCCTGATATTTTTTTCTCTAATAAGGACATTTTGTAAGCTGATGTGGCTTTTGAGAGGAAAACTTGTTGCTATATTTACAATGTTATATTTTGAATATTTACTATATTTGCTATCTTGCAATCTTTTAGTTGTGCGCATTCCACATTGGTGTGTTGGTGTCACCCTCACTGCTGCTGTTTTTCTGTGCATCACAAAACTGACGGCTAGAAGATACGACACAATGCTTTTCCTCTCACACTCGTCTCTACTTTCTTCTTTTTCTCTTGTGCTCTCAACAACAACGAGTGCTTTAAAGTAACTAGAGAGCAAAGTATACATAGGCACAGAGAGAGAGAAAAAATGCTTTAGTGGATGACAGGTCTTTCTTGGCTGTGAAATTCCCCCCGCGATAATTTGTCTTTGTGTTGACGGCCTGGTAGCTCCACGCGACGTGGCTACAAAGGAAGGGGGGCAGACCTGTACTCATCAGCCACCATTTCACTGGCCCTCTTGACACCCGGGGCCCCCGAGCCCCCCTCCTATAGATCCCCCTCTCCAGGTCACCTCTTCTCAGCAGGAGCTGTCGCTTCTTTGCAAGCATAACCAAATAATAGGGCTTGTCACTGGCCTTGTCCTTTGTGGTATTTTTTAGCAGTAAGAAAAATGCGAAGACTCCATTGTAGTCATTAATTTTCCCATCCTTTTCCTCCAGCCCTCTGCAGCCTTCCAAATCGACAAGAGTGGGAATCCCTCTCTTTCATCCAGACAATTGAATTTCTGCTTTCTAAAGTTGCCCTCTTCACGAGTGTTTGCTATTGAGGGAGCGCATATAATGAATAACCTTCAGTGTGTGCATGTGTATTTATTTACATGTCATTATGTCAGTGAGTAGACAGTTTATACCCAAAATAACGCATAATTTGCTTGTGATAGCTTCAGTATGTCAACGTGAATTTCGGCAGTGTACGTGGGAGGTCATTTTCAGCAGATAGATCTATTTTAAGTCATCCATCAAGGCCTGAGACAGCCATCTTGAGAGAGTGTCATTGTTTCTGTGCCATGTTGTCAGGTTAATTATTTGTTGTGTAATTAGCTCTCAATGTGTCAGGATGTGTCAGACAATCCGGCCGGCTCAGCCCGATTTGATGGAGAGCTACAGGAAGTTGTCACAAGGAAAAGAGAGGACGTGACAAAAGAGAGGCTGAAACCCCTGGACTGATGTAAGAGCAAGGACGGCATATTATATTGGATAGAAAATATTGCAACTTTGTTGCAGCATCACAGCAATTAGATGTCAGATTTTCCGAATAGTTTAAAGTATATATATATATATATATATATATATATATATATATATATATATATATATATATATATATATATATATATATATATATATATATATATATATTATGCACTTGCACATTCAACAGAGAGAGAAATGAGTGAATGAAGTCTAAAACAAATGATTGATGTGATGTGAATTAGCTAGTTCAGTTAGAACATATAGAGAAATCTAACTGAACAGGAGTTTGTCATTTGCAGAATGCCACTACCCGTTGAATAACTTCGATTCACATTCAGGAACAAAATTATTCCCAGTTTCATCCCATTCTGCTTTTGTCAATCTGAGAAAACATCTTGTCTTGTCTAGCAGTGTTGTTTGCCACAGATTATCTGATAATGGGCATTGGTTTTGAGATCTATACTTCTACAAGTACAAACAAGCTGCTGTATGCTTGTATAATACCAAGATACTGTATACACTCACCCCCTTTATTAGGTACAACTGCTTGTTAATGCAAATTTCTAATCAGCCAATCACATGGCAGCAACCTAATGCCTTTAGGCATGTAGACATGGTCAAGACGATCTGCTGCAGTTCAAAACGAGCATCAAATGGGGAAGAAAGGTAATTTAAGTGACTTTGAAGGTGGTATGGTTGTTGATGCCAGACGAGCTGGTCTGAGTGTTTCAGAAACTACTGATCTACTGGGATTTTCACGCACAACCATCCCTATAGGGTTTACAGAGAGTGGAGAAAATGACTAGCAGTTCTGTGGGCACAAATGCCTTGTTGATGGCAGAGGTCAGAGGAGAATGGCCAGAGTGGTTCGAGCTGATAGAAAGGCAACAGTAACTCAAATAACGTAACTCTGCATAACTCGTTACAAAGGAGGTATGCAGAAGAGCATCTCTGAACACACAACATGTCCAACCTTGAGGCGGATGGGCTACAGCAGCAGAAAACCACACCGTGTGTCACTCCTTTCAGCTAAGAACAGGAAACTGAGGCTACAATTTACACAGGCTCACCAAAATTGGACAACAGAAGATTGGAAAAACATTGCCTGGTCAGATGAGTCTTGATTTCTGCAGCAACATTCAGATGGTCGGGTCAGAATTTAGCATCGACAACATGAAAGCATGGATCCATCCTGCCTTGTATCAACGATTCAGGCAGGTGGTGGTGGTGTAATGGTGTGGAGGATATTGTCTTGGCACACTTTGGGCCCATTAGAACCAATTGAGCATCATTTCAACGTCACAGCCAACCTGAGTATTGCTGCTGACCATGTCCCTTCCTTTATGACAACAGTGTACCCATCTTCTGATGGCTATCTCCAGCAGGATAACAAGCGAATCATCTCAGACCGGTTTCTTGAAAATGACAGAGTTCACTGTACTCAAATGGCCTCCAAAATCCCCAGAAGTTAATCAAATAAAGCACCTTTGGGATGTGGTGGAATGGGACATTCTCATCATGAATGTGCAGCCGACAAATCTGCAGCAACTGTGTGATGGTCTCATGTCAATATGGACCAAAATCTATGAACAATATTTCCAGTACATTCCAATCCCGTCTGATACTTGTAAACTGTACCGAATAAAGTGGCCGGTGAGTGTGTATGCAGAATAACCTAATAAACAATTTTTTCAGGAAAAAGCAGGAATGTTTAGAAATGTCCTATTTTTTCCCTCATTGCAATTTCTGAATCCACCACAAAAATATATTCTGCATTCCGCAAGTTTCACCCATTCAGGATAATGTATCAAAACTGAATGTAATTTGGTGGCTGCTGAGATCTTAAGTGCTCTTGAGACTGTCGCTGAAAAATGACACGCTTATTGTCAAGTGTGCTAATTGTAGACTCCATGCCAAAACACACACATACGTTCTCCGCCTTGGTGGTTTCACTAACCTAATGAATTTGCCAATTAATCAGTCTCGACCTAAAGTGCTTGTTAATATAAGCCTGTGACATCCTGACCTCTCTCAAGGGCCATTAGCACCATCTTCAGCCTGTTACATTAAATAAATATTCCCCTTTGACCACATTAATAGCAGAGATAAATTATAACACATGCATCTTTGCCTGTGAATTTTCACTCATGTTCACTCTGCATGCGTGCTTGCATGTATCATGGTCAAGGGCTTAGGCGGATGAGTCCTGTGGCGGTAAACAAAGGCGCACGACCTCCAGTGTTTCAATTCCTTCAAAACAGATTTGGTTTAGAAACTTCTATACATAGTGTTTCTTATCACCATCACCTGAGGGTAAAAAAATCATTTCCAGCGCGTGCAGAATGGCCACAGATGTGGAAAAACATCAGACCGATCTGGATGAATCTCTAAGGCTCTGTGTTTATTCAGCTTCCTCTCCGAGGGCGAGTCATATCAGAGCCGGCGCATCTCTGCCGCCCGCCTGCCGTTTTACGTTTCCTCTTTACTTCATTTCACCCACTCCAACTTTTCATTCTCTGACAGATTGCAGGACCCCATTTAACCATTTTATTCATCTGTGCCTGCAGGCGGGGGGAGCCGTTACAGTCAATAAAAACTGAAAAAGCTTGGCAGCGGCGCGCGCTCTCTCTCTTTCTGTTGAGTCTGAAATGGGCGAATGTTATGATTGGTTAATGGTTTCCCAGGCTGTCGTGGTTCAGGGAGAATTAAATACTGCATCTGCTTTCCAAGGCGTTAATCTCCGAGTCTCACATTCCGTCTGTTCCGATGTGCACGCAGGAGATAATGTTTAAAAGGACCTGGGAAGAGCCAGGCAGGCCGCCCCGATATTGCCTCTATAATTACATAATTAACTTTTTGTCTCTAATCGTTATGGAGGTAATGGTGCCGCTAAAACAGGGCTCCTGCCACGCGCAGAAAAGCAAATCAAAAATCAATAATCCATAGAATGCCATTAGAAGCCATCAGAGAGCCGTGTTTGCTTTTTCAGCTTTCTCTTTTTCACTCGTCTGGGCTAAATGAAGCTCATTTGAGCACGTTCAGTCTTATCTCCAGAGGAGAACATCAACATCTGGGACTGAAAGACTGAAAGAAGAGCAGCATGCACAGAAGGAAATAGAGAGAGAGAGAGAGAGTGAGTGTGTGAGCGAGTGGGTAAACGGAGGCTGCAAACGGCTCAATAAATTACCTCTGGCCTCTCCTGCCGCCCATTGTCGGCCGATTGACCTGCTGCAAATGAATTCCATTTCTCCTCTGGTCCCTCCTTACTTCTAATTTACATTGTGATCATATACGTCTGAAAAATGATATCGTAAAAAAGATGAATGTATTAATTACCTCCTCTCTTATCTCCCCTTCCCCCCTCCTTCTGTTCTCCTCCTCGGAGAGGCCGAGCGGTGTGTAAGTATGTCACTTATTTCATCATGACAGCTGTAATGTATTCACAAAAGTGCATCATAAATACAGAGGGCTCAGGTTGATCACCCTTACGTCTGCTTCACACACATCCAGCTCCCTCTCTCTCTCGCTCACACATACATCTACAAACATTTCCTCAAGTCAAATTACCCCTTTTGGAGTCGGACGGAAATTAGGTTCTTGACCTGGTCAGTGAGGCGTAGTTATATTTCAATTCCATTTTCATGCATGGTGGAGGCATAAGGGGTGATGTGGCTTTTAGAGTCGAGTCTTAACACACCTCAGCGGTGAGACCCAACTTGTGTGAATATTATAAATAAGTCTGCCATGAAAGAGAGAGTGATGATAATCTAGGAGAATCGCAGTGTAAATCACCCCAGATGTAGATTCGGATGAAGGGTGCACCGGTTTTAATGTGATGTAAGACATCACAATGCTTGATGTGAAGAGAAAAGAACGCAGAAGGAGACAGGAGCAGTGTAGAGGGACAGCGCACAACCAAATGGGAGTTTATTAAAATTTAAAAAAAATATATATATATATAAAGTTTTAGGAACAACAAAAAATAACTTGACTTCTAGTCGATCAATTGGCATCAGAAGTGACTTATATGAAAAGCAAAGGCCTCTAGATTACACTTATTTCACCAAAATAAAATATTATCATGTCTTGATTTTTATGAATTTAATTAGGGCAATAAGGTCTGACTTTGCTGACACAAGTTTTGTCACTTAACAGAAATAATGTACAGTGGAATGTATGCATAATGTGCAGTGGAAAAAGAAGGAATATTGTGTCTGACTCCCATGAGATTGGACGACTGCATACATACATCTCTGACTAAAATAACTTATTAATATATTGATTTGGAATAACAAAGAAAGCGTTCTTGCAGGACTCTATCAAGATTATTTGTATTCATCTTCAATGCCTCCTTCATCTTACCCCAGACATGCATGTTCATGTCTGGTGACTGGGCTGGCCAATCCTAGAGCACCTTAACCTTCTTTGCTTTTAGTAACTTTGTTGTGGAGGCTGAAATATGAAATGGAGCGCTATCCTGCTGAATAAATTCCCTCTCCTGTGGTTTGTATTGTAATGTGCAGCACAAATGTCTTAATACCTCGGGTTGTTGATGTTGTCATCCACACTGCAAATCTCTTGCACACGCACTCAATTTTTCCTTCACCAAACTTGACTGATTTATGTGAGAATCTTGGGTCCATGCAGGTTCCAGCAGGTCTTCTGTAGTATTTGTGATGATTGGGATGCAGTTCAACAGATGATTCATCTGAAAAATCTACCTTTTGCCACTTTTCCAAATTATCAACTAGAAGTCAAGTTATTATTTGTTGTTCATACAACTGGGATTGACGACAAGACTTTTGTCAGGTAGTGTATGTCCATAAGCATCAAACAAATTCACAGTTCCTTTTTTGATTCAGTTTGATTAAATCTTAAGATACTGTATGCTGGAAACTGAAGTCACTTAAAAAAGTAATACTCATATTCAGAAAGGACCTAAATTGATTAAAAAAGAAAAAGAAAAAGAAATGGCAGTGGTATTTTGAAAACTGATAAGTATGCAAGTAAGTGTGGTTTAAATTCCATTTCAAATGAATGATTTGAAAAATGAAAATTGTGCTGATTAACCATTTGCTCACATCTGGCTTCTGCATTAGGGCAAAGCAGAGACCAGAGATTGATACTTGTTTGTTTGAAACTGACACCAGTCCAGTAGTTTAAAAATGAGATAACCATACTATCAGCACAAGTTGCAAACAGATGTTTGTCTGGTTCACTCTCAGAAAACTTCGCAGTTAGTTTATCATTCCAGTGCTGCCTCAGTCGGCAGCTTCATGAGGCAGGAAGAAAGCTTACATGCAATGAGACGTCTATATTTTGCATTCATAAACTGAAGAGGAAGAGCAATCGTGAATGTGAGTATCTTTATGTCTGCACATGCTGATTCCAGCCATACTGACACTCTTCACATAGGAGCTGACATATGCCCTCGACCCCAAAACCTCACACCAGTGCTCTTCCTTTGAGGCTCCGCTGATACCGAACCCTGTCCTCATCCATCCTCTGAGGCCGGGCCTGTCCAATCTCCCCAGGGGAGGACACCTGGCCTGGGCGGAGGAGGGTGCGGATTGAGGGATGTGTGGTGATTAATGCTGCCTGTTTAGGGTGCTGTCAGGGTGGGGGGAAAGGGTGCAGAGCTGGGCCTGATGGATGGGGGCTGAAGCACAAGCTGATAAGACATGGCCCATGAATCTGTTCCACATCAACACTCACTTTGATCACTGACAGAATCCCAGAGATGGGTCTGTGCATCTGTCTAAACAGACAAAACACACACGCACAAACACATTCGTATACACTGACTGGCAGTATAGGACGTCTCTGTTCCACTAAAATTTCCCTTCATTTCCAGTCTCCATTTCTGATTTTCTTTCTTTATTCAAACTGTTTTTTGGGTTTGCATGTATCAAGTGGCAGCAGTGAAGATGCAGCGAAAAGCTGTATTTGTGCAGTGTGTGAACCGTGGTCAGTGCCAGATTCAGCAGATAAGAGATGATCCATGAAAGCTGATAGGTTCACTGACAGCAGGACAGGGGCCTTGGCCTCTACCAAGAGGAGACATTACAGGGGCCCGCGCAGCTGTCAGGACCAAATCGTCGTACACATTCATAAAAACACACACACACATACACATCTAATATCTAGCCCAAACAGTCTGAAGCCTCTCTGTCTGTGTGTATCTGTTTGTTTCACTCAGTCACCCAACACCAAACACTTGTGTTACAGTAGCTAACTCAGGCTAAAGTCTAAATAAAGTTTGTGCAGTTGGTTTCCTTTCTCATTTTTCTTACATTTTTTTAAAAGACAGAGATAACTCAACTTTAATAATAGAGGCTCTTTATTAGCATTGATGGTTTCATGAAGCAATTTAAGGTTCCTATCAGTTAATTTATGCCACTTTCTAGATTTATGATCCAAAGGTTGTTTATATCAGAGTTTCAGCAGGTTTCACCAAGTCAAATTTAAGACATTTTTAAGATCATTATGAATTAAATTTTAGACTCAAACAGGGCTAAGAATTTTTTTGAATATCTCAGTTAGAAAAGATTTTCATATGTCTTGTCAAAAAATTATTAAAATTTAATACGCTTAATAATACAATAATAATAATTTTGTTTAAATGTTTTTTTTTAATTAATTTTCAAAAATGTCCATTCACAAACCCTATAACCCTTACCAAGAATAGAACAAAACATAGCTGTCAATTACCTTTAGTCTTCTAGTCTAGTGTACAATAATAATAATTTAATAATAAAAAATATAGGTTGTGCCAGTATCCTCTGCAACTTTTAAGCAAATGTTATTGTAAAGAGAGTAACTAAATGTGTTTTTTTTTTTTTTTTTTTTATAAAAAGTTTCAAAAAATATATTGAGATGGATTGTTGGTGACTGTATGGGTTTTAATGGCCAGATTGGGAAGCTATACATGAACAAAGAAAAATAAAGACCTGTTTAAAAAAAGATTAAGAGCTACAGTACAACACAATATTTCAGTAGATTAAAGACTTTTTAAAAACTTTTTTAAGGCCTAAAATTTAGCTTTTGAGATTTAAGACATTTAAAGACCCAGAGGATACATTGATTATAATGCATTATTTGTATGATGTACTTTCATTATATAAATACCTTTGAAACTACCTATCAACTGTGTTTAAAATTTGTGAGTTCATCCTGAATGAGAATGCAAATCCTCTTTCACGTATGAGTCACCTTGGATTTGTGTGTGTGTGTGTTTTTTAGACTTTCCTGGCAGTGAACAGGTCACTCATACCCTTTAGCCAATCAGATGAGAGCTCTAAGAGAGATGTAACTGAAGTGTTTCACTAAGCACACCTTTTGTGCAGTCTGATCCTCTCCAGCATAGCGAACAGAGAAAGGGATGGCCAGGGTTGACTCTCACTGAGCAAAAAGCTCAATTTCCATGAACTTTTCAGGATTTTAAATCGGGATCATCACTGCTCTTAAATCATTATCTAGTTCTAATCTAATTATACTAATTCGAGAAGAATACATACATACTGTAAACACCACATCTATTAAACAGAGCAATAGCTGAAACATTGCCAATTACAATCCACCGCATTTTTTTTTTTTTAATGAGCTTGAGCATTTAAGTTAGTAGCAAACAACATTCAGTATCCTGTGTGTGCTTTCAATATACACTTCATTAAAGCATTAGTAGAGAATTAGTAGACTGTCTGCCTAATATCTGATAACTTTTTTATGGTTTATGATTTTTATGACACTTACTCGTCAGCTTATTCTATATACTCCAACCCTTATTATTTTATTCTGCTTTGTTATCAATTCTCTCATGAGAGTATAATCGAAATGCTACATTTATAGTCAGAATGTATCCATATTCAGAATATTTAAAGGGGACCATCAAAATGAAAAGATTAATTATTGTCAACCGACAGCCTTATAAAATTAGGTTTCACATCACTGAAGATACAGGCTAGCAAAATAAGCTGTTTGTGGTAGAACAATCACTTAAGCTTTTAATTTAGCTTTTTGTTAACAGTCACTTCCCTCTGAATTTTATTATGCCTCATGACTGATTCATCAAAACATTTATAATGAGAAAAATGCATTGAAATCTTAATCCTGAGCATATGAAGACATGCTCCCCTGCCCTTCACTAAGTGGATGATACTATGCAGTCCTGTAAAACTAAAAAACGGAGATGTTCATCTCATTGAAGAACAGCAAAGTGTTCTTTTCTAATTTCATATCCTCTAAAGAAATGGCTGCCCATACTAGAGAGAATGAAGGGGGAAATAAGTTAAGAGGGAAATGTCCCTGAGGGAAAAGGAGAAAGGAATAATAAGCTATTTAATTTACAGTTTAAATTATTTTATGCTGAACAGATACACTGTGGGTCCTTACTGGTATTTAAATGATTACCAAATTATATTAATCCTTTTTCAGAGAACATTTTCCAGCTGCAGATTTGCGGCTCTAAATGAGGACTTCTTTTAAGTCAAATTACAGAGGCGTAACACTCTGAATTTCATTTACAAATTAACTGTTCTATTTATCCACAATTAAGACTTTTCAGCACTTTTTAAATCTCCTTCAATTAAACAGTAAACAATTACAAATAGACGTCCTTGCTGCAGGCACGATATCACCACTGAGGTTTGATTGTTTACTAATGTCTTCAATTTTGCATGAGACCTTGTGTTTCAACCAGCAAGCAGGTAGTTTTGGCCTTTATCTCATTAGACCTTTTCAGCCTCTCAAGTTCACATCTATGGTGTTTGCCGCTATGATCTGACTTTAAAATAAAAGCGTATCAGTCGGAGAGCGCTGACCTTTTAATGAAAATGTCAGTGTTCATGTTCCTGTGACAGTCTGGTCTGAGTTTTTCACCAGCTGAGCTTTTCCTCAATGGCTTTTCAGTGGACGGACACATGACCAGGACTAATGGCATGATGGGCTCTATTTTAACAATCTAAGCATATGGTCTATAGCAGAGATGGCGTAAGTAGGGCCTGCGGGACAAAGTTGGCCTATTGTAACCTTTGATTTGGCCCACCATTGCTGAGCTACAAAAAAGCAAACAGAAATGAAATGTTTCAATTAAATGTAAATGAATCTGATTTTAAAAAATGTAAATACTGTCACTCAACGGTTAGAGGACTATGCACAAAGCATCAACAAGCAAATCAAGGCAAAAACCAGTTTAATTTTGATTTAAATTATTGTTTTGATTTTACGGCAATAAGTTCATTATAAAATGTAAAAGAAAATACTGTATTAGTTAATATAAAGCAATACTTTCTAGTCATTTTAAACATTATTAAATAGACTCAAGTTCAAGTTTGGTTTTTAGCCGTTTATAAGAAAAAGTTTGGGCACCCCTGGTCTATAGTCTTTTTAAAGTCTGTGCAGGTGCACTTAAGGCATATCCGAATCCACTTTTGCTATTTTAATATGGAAAAACAATCCAGCGGACGGACTTAAAGAGTTGTGCTTATTTTTTTAATAAGTTATGAATGTGTTTTGGACATAACATGCATTAAATCAATCATCTCCCAATCCCTTTAAGAGTAAGTTGCAGCCATGCCATGGATTTACTGAACGCTGTTTGAAATCCAAATGCTTTGCTAACAAGGAAACACATCTGTTAAAAACACATTAACAACAAATGCAAAATTGACAAGTCAAACTTAATTTAAACATAAGAAATTTTTATGTAAAAAAATAATAACAACCAGAGGTAGGTTAACAGTATCAGTGCAAAATACATAGCAGTCTAATATGAAAAATGGCACTGTCATCAGCTACATAAATGTTTGTTCCATAGAGGCATTTCAACTTCACAGCTCTGACTATCTCATTACAAGTTTTGTGCTGTGATGAAGCAAACTGAACGCAAGCCTCTCTGTCCAATCGTCTTTGAAAACTTGGTTTTCTTTGTCAACTATTCTTTTCTTTCCCATTCAAATGTTCCCTGCAGAGTAGAGTGTCACCCAGTCATTACGGCAAATGTCATTAAACTGAGAAGAACTCAGAAAAACTAATGCCTTTGGTTTCATTTAGGACAAACATCAAAAAGTACTGAAATAAGAAAATACTGAAATAAGACAAAAACTGTGGTTTCAACTTCAAGATCAGTGCTCTTGAAATATGAAATGGAGGTGGATCCAGATTGATTATTTTCTGAATATCTGGATCGGGACTATAGAGTCCAGACTTTTAGAAGCCCTGACGTGAACTATAATAATCTTTTTACTTGTTAATCCTTTACGTTTCATATTTAAAGATGTTTGTGTGCTGCTGTGCATTCCTGTGTGTGTAATAAGCAACAGTTCAGATTGAGATCAGATGATCACAATGGCTGTAGTTATTCCAGTTGTGTTATTTTTTGGTTTTTATCTTCAGGAAATCACTGAAGGCACATATAATGTTATCATAACGATCTAATGTGGCAATAAGATCATAATTGTACAGTGCATTTACACAGTGGCCGTATTCATCTATGTTAACACACCAAAAACAGCATTAACATTAAAGCAGACACTGTAAAAAGCTTATTTGCAGCCACTAGACTTTTCTGACAAGGCATTCGAGTGTCAGAATGTTGTGGGACTGCTATATAGGAGTTATGATTAGAGATTATAGATCGCGAAATTTAGCGGTTTTATTTTATTTTAAATTTTTTTTTAAAAAGCATGACGGTAAAACATGAATGCGGTTATGGATATATTAAAACGTGTTTATTTCTTGTAAAATTCGTAGTAATGACCAAAAATATTAATTTGTGGATCTCCTTACTTCCGGGTGCAGCTGTGGCTGGTGTATTCTGGGAAATTTTTTTACCCCTTGGTTTCGAGTGTGGTCCTGAAAAATCTTCGTTTGAAGGGGTGTCTACCCCTTCCCCTAAGCCCTACGCCTTCAAGCTAAAAAAAATTGGGACACCTCTACCCCTTCACGGGAATGCACAAAACGAGGTGTAGGGGTAAGGGGAAGTGCTAAGGGGTAGAATTGGGATTGGGCCTATAAATAACAAAAAATAAATAAATAAATAACTGCACCACTCACTTAAGAACAGCTTTTAGTTGGTCAATTGCATAGTCTATTTCAGTTGCCTCAGAATAGCAATGCGAAAACAAAGTTCCTTAACACACTTCCTTTTCAGTCCAGCAAACCCATGGGTGCACAAGTGGACACAAAGGCATTTGCTATTTAAATATGTGGCACAGGGCGTAAAATGAATATCTGTAGTGTGGTGAAGCTATCAAAAAAACACTTGCATCATGCCTGGCCCCCTTTAAATCTTTTCTGCTTTGTTGAGATCAGACTAGACAAATAAATGTTATTGGATCTTTTCTATGAACACCATTTGGCTGTTTCTCAAAGAAAAGAAAAAACAGCATGTTGTAATTTTTGCATGTGGATTTAATTGACGTTTCAGAGCATGTGATAAGGTTTGACAGCCCAGTGTGGTCTTTGTTGATCAAAGCATGTCTATAATATACAGTCCGTTTCCATTCTACAGTAGCACAACAGCACAGTAGCACTCGCATTAATCAAATTACACCATTCAGCTTATTCTAATGGGCTTGGACTTCAGTTTTCCTCACTTCAAACACGTCAGGCTTAGGCTACGGCCTGCTTAGACGTTGGCATTTTAAAGGCAAGCGAGAGACGGGGCGCAAACAGAGAGGGATACGAATGAGAGAGCGTATGAAAAGGCTCGCAAATGACTAATGTCTTTCTCAGCAGATGCCACGGTCAGACATAAACGTGATAAAAACTGTGATTCGTACGAGCGCAGAAGCGTGCAGGATGAAACCCAACTGCTAATGTGCCGTTAGAATGACAGACTCCATAGAGTGGAGCGGAAACCTTCCATCCTGCCACAGACAATTGAGCTGTGGGAGAGTAAAAGACAGAACAGACTGCAGCAAATCAGGCATATCTGCACTGTGTCTTATAAAGCCAAGGGAATTATGGGTAATGAAGGGTAATCATTGGCCTACAGTCAGTCATTCTCTAAATGTGGTAAGAAATCAGTGTGCTTTTATTACTGTATGCATGATCCTAACTTCTTAAATTGAAGCTGAGATGCACTAAATACCAATAAGCAAATATATTTTTCGTTGTGAAATTAATAAATAAAAAAATTAAAATTATAAAAGCTGTTTTATCTTTGTAATTATTTAAATATACTTACTATCTCAGTGCACTTTTCTAATAACTGAATAACTCATTATATATATATATATATATATATATATATATATATTTTTTTTTTTTTTTTTTTTTTTTTTTTTTTTTTTTTTTTTGACTCAGATGGTTTTATAGGACATGTTAAAAAGTAGTTTGTGGATAAGAGTGCTTACTGGAGACGTGAATAATTTTAAATGATTCAGTTTGATTTGGTGAAGTAGTTCAACCGGTTCACTCAGAAGATCCAATCATATGAACAATTCATTCGCGGTCACGATCACTAATCCACAAATTAAACAGATTATTAGGCACAAATGTGTTAAATTGATAATTTAAGTCTCTGTTTTTAATGCTGTCACCATGCTGCTGTCATGTCATTTCATTATTTTTGTCAAGGAAGCAACAGCGAGGATGACTGGAGGAGAATCGGTTTGATCTGGGCAATAGCATCAGGATTACAGTCTCTGAGGTGCCTAAATAAATACTGTAGATGTACTTTTAAAGGCTTACAGTAGGTTTATCTATTAAATACATTTACAAAGGATGTTTTTGCTATAAGTTTGTTTCAGTTAGTTTTGAATGTACACAATACGGTTTTAGTTAGATCTAGTTTTTTTAAAAAAGCTTTCGCTTTTATTTTTATTTTGAATAACGAAAATTATTTTAAATTTTAGTTTTCGTTTTATCCGTTCGTTTTCCTTAACTATAATAACCTTGCACTATAGGTGATCTGAATAAACTAAATTAGCCATAGTGTATGTGTGTGAACAAGTGTGTATGGATATATCCCATTACCGAGATGCAGCTGAAAGGGCATCCGCTGTGTATAATATATGCTAGATAAGTTGGCAGTTCATTCCGCTGTGACAACCCCTGATGAATAAAGGGACTAAGCTGAAGAACAATTAATTAATGATTATGTAAATATTTGGTTTAAACCCCACCTAGATCTGGGTCTTCTAGAATCTAGACACAGGTAAAGAATAATTTCACTATAGTTTCACAATTATGCTAAAAAATAGACAAATTTTATAATTTAACAAATAACAATGATGATGATGATAATAATAATAATAATAATAATAACAATAAATTACTAATAAGTAATGATATAATAATAATAATAATAATAATAATAATAATAATAATAATAATAATAATAATAATAACTTTTTTACAGAACTTTTAATGCTACAAATTTTTTTTTTTCACTTTTTTTGATAGTGACAGACAGGCACAAAATTACATTTATTCAGACTAATCTGCTAGAGAGTATCAACATACGGTGTTAGTTGATATTAAAGTGTACAACAACAAAATCCTGAGTAAAATTTACTCAGTTCAAAAAGTATTTGGTCCCTCTTTAAATTAGGGCAAACAGTTTGGTAAAAAGTAAAGCTGCAGTTTGTGGAGTTGCTTAATGATCCTCTGCTGAGATTTTGAGAGATTCAATGTATTAAATTTCAGCTGACTTCATCTAAGGCTGTGACTGAAGTCAGCTGTACAGTAGTTTTGTGTTTCTCTTTTGTGTTTCTGCTTTTTAACAGCAGCTGTTCCTCATCAGTGCTCAATCATGACTTAATTAATCCTTTCATTTTCTTGAGTAACTTTAACTCAATTTAGAGAGGGACCAAATACTAAACTGCATACATTTTACTCAGAGGATTTTGCTGTGTAATGACTAGTAGCCGCAGAGTTACTTTTAGCCTAATATCTAGAGAAGACCATCAAAATAATGTGTTTTGACATTGAAAAAAAACAATGTCAGAGCTGAGGTTTTTGTACGTTGATATTTATATCAAATGTAATGTGTGTTATGTAGTGTGACACTGGTTGTTCACCTTTGGGACAATGTAAACACGGAATTAGCCACCTCAATGCTTACAAAAGTGTCATGTTCCTCTTCCGGCCCCCATGTTGTACATTTTTATGACTATCGTAGTTAAAGCCCTCTGCCTCCCCATGTCACGCTGACAGACACAAGACCTTCTCACCAACCACTAAAAGGCCAAAAGGTCATAGACTCCATTCATTTTTAATTGGCCTGGAATCATTTCATATTCATATTGTGACAGAATGAAGATGGGATGCTGTCATAGTAAATTTGAGGAGATGTCAAAGAGCAATACAAGTACAATAGAGAGGGGTCACCCAACCCCCAACACACTCGTTCCATTTAGAGTGTACAACATTAATATATTATGAAAATTAAATATTCCAAATAATGCCTCTTGATAAAGAAGCATGGCTAATGTTTATGTCGAGCATTACTGTTATTCAGCATATCAGCGGGGCAGCAGTCGGTCTGTGCTCAGAGGGTGTTTGGGTGTGAAGGGCTGACAGTGTATAATTTACCATTTGTCCAGGTCAGCGTGTAAAATCAGAGACATAGACTCTGACAGGCTGGAGGCCCCTGTGGAGCCCCTGCTGAAACTCCATCAAAACCCTCTGAGCTCCTGCACACAGCTGTGGTGTGCACTCAGATTGCATATAAGCATTTTGACCTGGACACTGGACTTTCCTGCTAGTCACAACAAAAGAGCCAAAATAAAAAGGAAACAGAGAGAGAGATAAAACTCTTTCTATGGTTAATCCACACTGCATTTAAACTGTTTTTGCATCATAAACATTGAAGAAACATACTTATTAAACAGGGTTAATGTTATAATGGTATAAATTGTGAATTCAAAACACAATAACTACAGTGCTGAGCATAATTGAGTACACCCCATTTTGAAAATGAATATTTTTATCCATTTCTCAGTGAACATTGACAATGTATTTTGGTGCATTTAAGCAAAAGAGAATAATAAACAGATATATTCATTAAAAATATTTTCCTCACCAAACATACTCAGAAATTGAAAGATAAACAATTAAAGTCAAGCAAAATATTGCAAAAAAGAAAAAATTGTATTTAATATTTTTCTATAACATATAAATTTAGTTGTACTACTTTTTGGATCGTTATAAGTCATTTTGTCAGATAAGCTCCAGATTTGGCTTCAGTACTGACTAATCTAGTGTATATGCAACATATAATATTGTATAGCTTTCAAAGAAAATATACATTTAGACATAGTTTGAATCTAACAGTAACAGGCAAATCTAACAATATTCAGGTACAGAAATTGAGTAATGAATATGCAAAAAATCTTTGTTTTTTCCTGTAGCTTTGTCTCTTTTCTAGACCAAATCTCTAAACGTTCTTAGATCAGGTAAAAAATGCTGTTTGCTATTAACTTCAGAAGAAATAAATAAGAGTTTTTACTTAAAACTTAAAAGTAAAATATACTTGTTTTTGCTTTCAAATGTAGATATTGGACTAGAAACAAGACAAAAATTCTTGTTTTTTTTCCTAAGTCATATAAATCATCTAATTCTAAGTCATCTAATTTTTAAGTAAGATTATGTAACGATTTTATATGAATAAGTCTGTAGTTCCTGCTCAACTATAATTCAGACTCAAAATTTCATATTTTTGCGATTTGACTATTGGTATGAGCACATTGTGATATCAACGCTGAAACAATATATTGTGCAGCCCTAATATGTGCACATGCATACTGCAGTGTTTTCACATTACCAATATGTTTTTACATCTTAATAATACATTTCTTAATGTAAGATAATGAAAAATAAATTGATGAATAAATCAGTTAGAACTGTACCTGATAACATATAGTCTAGAGCAGTGGTTCTCAAACTTTTTTCATCAAGTACCACCTTAGAAAAAATTTGTCTCTCCAAGTACCACCAAAACGACTAGTATTGAAATACAGTAGCGTAGTAGGCCCAGTAAAGCAGCTACAACTGCACAGTTAGAAAGATCATGGCAGATTACCTCAGAAATATAGGCTATATGTCATATATGGCATATTATATACATCATTTTTGGTAAACTTGGAAATGTGTGAAGCATGTACAAGACATATTTCATTCCTCCGCGTACCACTAGAAGGAAGCCTGCGTACCACTAGTGGTACACGTACCACAGTTTGAGAACCACTGGTCTAGAGTATTTATCAAATCACAAATATATAAATATGTAATCAATACTGTTGTATTTTGATGCTCATGATAAAAGTTCAAGTTTTCCTGAGTAGCTCAATTCACAGTAAGGCATGTACGTTTATTAAATAAACACATACAATTTCATTGGAGACACAGTTGCTCAGTGGTTTGCACTGTTGCCTCACAGCAAAAAGGTCACTGGTTCGAGTCCTGGCTAGGTCAGTTGGCATTTTTGTGTTCTCCCCATGTTTGTGTTGAGTTTCCTCTGGGTGCTCTGGCTTCCCCCACAGTTTAAAAACATGCTCTTTAGGTGATTTGAATAAAATTGGCCGTACTGTATAAGCGTTTGTGTTTGAATGAGTGTGTATTGATGTTTCCCAGTACTGGGTTGCAGCTGGAAGGGCATCAGCTGTGTAAAACATATGCTGGATAAGTTGGTGGTTCATTCCGCTGTGGCGACCCCTGAAAAATAAACAGACTAAGCCAAAGGAAAATGAATTAATGAATAAATTATACATTACAATTTTTATGGCCTTTAAAAATACATACGGTCTGTGCATTTTTTTCAAGTTACCAGCCATCGCAAGATATGGCAAAATGTTAGTTTCAGGCCCTGCTGAAAACTAGAGTAATGGCTGATGAAAATTCAACTTTTTGTTTTGCTATGAATGAAATACACATAAATTAAGATGCCAGCAGAACAACTACAAAATAGAAAGCTGCATAAAATTAGTTTCTTTAAGAAAAGTCTGTTGGCTTGGTAGCCATATTTGAAGCGCCCCAGGGCAGCTATTTTCATCTTTAGCAACTTAAATGAGAGAAGAAGAAAAAAACCAAAATCTCTACGGGTCAAGGTTCATATTTTAAAACAATTTAAAAAACAGGAACAGATCTGACAACAATTATATAAGACAATGCATTTCACAAAGCATCAATCTAAATATTGCACTGTACAATTAATCTAATTTTAGAAGCGCTACTGTACAGTTCCTCATAATTATAGCCCCTCAGGGAGTTTTTCCCACCCCTCCTGAAGCCGGCCAGCAGGGGAACCCCACCCACCATAGCAGAGGTCTGGGGGAATGAGACCTGCGTCATGCCCGTGCGTCCCGGGCCAAGGCCCAAGGGACAGAGGCACATATCCTCTATATAGACAATAGAGCTGGAACACTGTCAGGAGGAGTCACAGCAGGACTGTACCCGACTCTACGTTTGTGTGTGCAAATCAAACTCTCTTTGTTTCACTGCATGTTAGCGAACCACTGCGTGTATGCTAATGTGTGTGTGTGTTTGTGTGTGTGTGTGTGTGTGTGTGTTTGTGTGTGTGTGCTCAACAGAACCAGTGGGCAGGAAACCCTAACAGTGAGTCTGTTACCCCCTGCTCGTACTGACAGGATACACAGACTGCCAAGCCCGGCACAGTAGGTGAGCAGCCATTATGCTAAAGCTAGGAAGCACAGACACACAAAATCCAAAATGTGACCACCCTTCTGAGAGTTTATGCTGTGCTATACTAATGAATGTATGCAAATTTTCAGAAACCAAGTCTTTCTGCATGTCGCTGGAAGCATCTGTCATATTTTAGGGTTTGTATCTGGTGTGAAGTGTGTGTGTGACACTCACTGTAGCCTCTGTGGCTTTTGCAAAGCGACTTAAGATAAGAGCTCCCTGACTGACTCAAACACAATGCCCACTGTGGGAAGAGGAGCGGGGTGGGGGGGGGGCAAAAGAGCCTTTTACTACCACCATGTCTGCTGTTGTCAGCACAAGTTCAACATGATTAGATAAAAGACTGTTTTCACTCACTTTGTGTTGCGGTGTGGATACACTCATAGAGATATGACTGGTGGAGCAGAGCTGGCTTACTTGAGGATACAGAGCAGCGGGAGGTCTTGAGGAAAGGCATAAGGCTGTTAGCAAAGTGATGGTCACTTAAGGGAAGTTATTTTCTTGTTCATGAGCTTGTGCGTCTAAGTTGAAGATCTCTCAATTCATTTTTAAAATAGAGATACTTCATTTATTTGAGATGTTCCATAAAACAGAAACCCTGCTCCTTGCATGTTTATAATACAGTTTTAAGGGTCAGTGAGTTTTTTTTTTATGATGAAATGTATTTTAAGCTCATTAAATGTGCATTTTAGCAACCATTAATACATTTCTTAGTATGAAGATGTTACAAATTTCTGTATCAAACAATCCCTCAAAAATATATTGGTTACACTTTACAATAAGGTTTCATTAGTTTATGTATTTATTAACATGAATTGATTATGAACAGGCGACGCGGTGGCGCAGTAGGTAGGGCTGTCGCTTCACGGCAAGAGGATCGCTGGTTTTAGCCTCGGCTGGGTTTCTATGTGACATGCACTATTGGTGAAGTGGGTAGGCTAAATTGTTAGTAGTGTATGAATGTGAATGAGTGTGTATGGATGTTTCCCAGAGATGGGTTGCAGCTGGAAGGGCATGCACTGCATAACACATAGGCTGGATAAGTTGCCTTTACATTCCTGTGGAATAACAAAGGGACTAAGCTAAAAAGAAAGTAAATGAATGAATGATTATGAATAGGTGCGTCACGGTGGCGAAGTGGGTAGCATGATCGCCTCACAGCAAGAAGGTCGCTGGTTCGAGCCCTGGCTGGATCAGTTTGCATTCCTGTGTGAAGTTTGCATGTTCTCCCTGTGTTGTGCCTGGGTTTTTTCGGGTGCTCCGGTTTCCCACACAATCCAAAGACATGCGGTATAAGTGAATTGAATAAACTAAATTGGCCATAGCATATGAGTGTGAATGTGAGAGGTATAGGTGTTTTCCAGTGTTATGTTGCAGTTTAAAGCGCATTCGCGGCGCAAAACATATCCTGAATAAGTTGGGGGTTCATTCTGCTGAGGCGACACCTGATGAATAAAGGGTCTAAGCCGAAAAGAAACTGAATGAATGAAATGAGCAATACTTGTACATTTACTAATGCATTATTAGCATCCAAACCCATGCTTGTTAACATTATTAATGCACATTTTCATGAACTAATGTTAACAATGATGAATAAGCACTGTAATAAATGTATTGTTTATTGTTTGTCTAGTAGTTAACAATAATCACTTATTCAACCTTATTGTAAAGTGTTACCATTATATTGATATGCTGATTTGGTGTCCAACATTTGTTTTAATATCAAATTTGAAAAAAAGTTTAGATTTTTTGTCGTAACCAAGACATTATTTGAAAAATAGAAAATGCAAAGAACTGCATTTATTTGAAACTGAGATCTCATTTTACATTATCCTTACTGTCACGTTTGATTATTGTAATCTAACCTTGATGTAAGCATCAGTTGGCATTTCTGTGTGGAGTTTGCATGTTCTCCCTATGTTCATGAGGGTTTCCTCCGGGTGCTCCAGTTTCCCCTACAGTCCAAAGACATGTGGTACAGGTGAATTGAATACAACTAAATTCGCTGTAGTGTATGTGTGTGAATGAGTGTGAATGGATGGTTGTCAGTACTGGGTTGCAGCTGGAAAACGTACTGGATAAGTTAGCTTTTCATTCCGCTGTGGCAACCCCTGATGAATAAAGGGACTAAGCTGAAGAAAAATGAAAGAATTAATTTTACAATGACATATATTCATTTAGCAGACCCTTCTTAAACAAAATGATGCACAAGTGAAAAAATACAAGCAAGCGATCGATCATAAAGAAGTAAACAATCATGATAAGTGCTAGTAATACAAGTTGTGGAAGTACTTTTGCTTTAAATTAACCAAAACTGTAGAAATGTCTTCAAAACAACTAGAAACATTCTGAATCATGCTCAAATCTCAATTTCTGTTTCTGAAAATAAGCTTTTTTGTTGAAAACTAGTTTTGTTGAATTGAAATAAAATATGTTTTAGCGGTATTATTTTTAAAATTCCTACTGATCCCTTTGTTGTGTGACATTTCCTCAATGTAAAATTTAGTAAAATATTTTACCTTTTAAATGAACTCACCTTGTGGCCCAAGTGTTTTAAATGGGACAACTACTAATCATGATCCTAAACTGAAAAAAAAAACTTTATTATTCTGGGGTTGCCACAGCGGAATGAACCGCCAACTTATCCAGCATATGTTTTAAGCAGCGGATGCCCTTCCAGTCGCAACCCATCACTGGGAAACATCCATTCATCCATCTACACTCTCATTCACACACATACACTGCGAACAATTTAGCTTACCCGATTCACCTACAGTATAGCACATGTCTTTGAACTTGTGGGGGAAACCGGAACATACAAAGGAAACCCACGCGAACACGGGGAGAACATGCAAACTCCACACAGAAATGCCAACTGACCCAGCCGAGGCACAAACCAGAGACCTTCTTGCTGTGAGGCGATTGTGCTACTCACTGCACCACTGCATCTCCCTTACCACAGATTCCACATTTACAATATAAGCGTATTCCAAATCTCACTCTAGCTTTTTTGTACACTAGCTCTTGTTCTGACACTAGCTTTTTGAGAACAAAAACAACAACAACAAAATAATAACACACAAAAACCATTTAAAACTAAGGCGTGAGAACACACTTAATACTAACTTGATCAACAATTAACACCATAAAACCCCCCCAAAAATGCTTGTTTTAAATGCAGATCCTCATTTATTTTGTGTAAGAAAATGTCTCTAATTTGTTAAATACACATGGCTTAATACGCAAAGTGAGACAGTTAGCATTTTGAAAACTGAAGTGCGTGTGTGTGTGTGTGTGTGTGTGTAAGAGAATCAGAGCGGGTATGTGGTGCCCCGCAATAGAACAGCTGCTGCTGGCTGTTGACAGACAGTGTGTCCCTCAGACAGAAGAGCTTGTACTTGTTGTGTTAACACTAACCCTACACAATAATCTGGCCCTTGTAAAGCAGGTATCGCCCGCACAATAACATCATTGTCAAACATGCTAATGAACACGGGGAGGGGCCCTGAATAAATTTAGATGGGAGAGAGAGAGGGAGGGAATGAGGAATGGAGAGAGAGATGGAAGGAGGGAGGAACAGAGGGTGAGGGAGGGGGCTTGAAGGGCATTGTGGGTTGTTGTTTCGCATCACTGAACACTGGAGAGTTGTCTTATATCCTCACAATACAAATTAGCCTGAGCCAAAAAGAGCGAGAGACTAAAGCAGGCGACAAATGTGAAGTTTTAAACCGCCTGCACAATAGTTCGCTCTCTCTCTCACACACACACACACTTCAGCACTAAAACGGGGCGAGAGAGAAAGTGGCAGTGTTGGTCTTTCTCTAATGAAGCAAGCCAAGATTCAAGTCAATAGAGCAATTCATTAACAAATCAAAGTCCCAGGGGTGCGAGTGCGTTTGAGGGAGATCGGCTGTCCATATGCCTGGGGTCACAGTGCCCTCCCGCTTCACACACACACTCCATTCAGCGTACACACACAAAACCGTTAGGGTCGCCCGTTATCTGTCGACTCCAACACAAACACAGCAGAATTTCCATATGGTCCATGAAAATAGATACGCCGCGCTTTGCTTTTACTTCCCACGACCCTTAACTAAACACACACACACACATGCACACGCCCCTGATGCCCGTGTGTCAGCTCAGTTTTTAATGCTCACCTCAATCGGCCAATCACCTGCGTTCTTCGACTAAACTTCATCTACCCCAGGAATCATATCTGAATGAGTTTTTCCTCAACATCTCTACTCTCTGTCTCCATCTTTTCACTGAGAGGCTGTCAGGCCGTACGAACGTGAGGGTGGTACTGATGTGCGAGTGTGTGTTAAAGGCACATTGAGGCAGGATGAGTTGCTGAAGAGGATTTAGAGTGGAGGGCCCTTCACACTACTCTTTCAAATCCTCACAAATAAAGCTCTTTACAGCCTGAAAGTGGCCCCTCGGCCCTCTCCAGGCTCAGCCCACTCAAAGGCCCAACATGATTGTCATGGATATTACACCACGCAGGCAACAACAGAACGCGGAGACAAGTGTCGATCGAGAGACAAAACCCGAGCAGACTTTTCCGCCAGGCAGGCCAGGGAATGTTGACGGGCCGGTGAAAAGGTTGTTTAACCTTTTGAAAGTGAATGGAGAGACCCTGAAACAAATGCAGTGTGATAGACCCTATACCCACAGGGACACTCCAGAAACACTAAACCCTGTAAGAGAGACAGGGCAAAAGAGACGGATGAAAACACGATTGGATAACAAACGGTGTGTGTGCCAGATCCTATCGACTGAAATACGCCGCGTTTTTAGGAGCTTCAGTGTGGAGAAGAGGCGCCGATGGATCTGAATGCCTGTCGACCTGGAAAGAGTGTGAAAGGTTCTGAAGGTCCCCAAAAAAGCTCTTTTTTCTGTAATATTCAAAGTATATATATATATATATATATATATATATATATATATATATATATATATATATATATATATATATATATATATCCCCTTTATCTGCTTAAATGTTTTTTTCCAAGTTATTATTTCTTACAAATTATTCATAAATATCACTATGATCTACCTAAAAAAAATCTAAAATTCTATTTACAGTGCTCAGCATAATTAGGAACACCCCATTTTGAAAATAAATTTTTTTTTTTCCATTGAATATAGGCAATGTATTTTGGTGGATTTATACAAAACAGATATTTATTAGATATGTGTTAAAATAATATTTTAGTCACTAAACATATTTAGAAATAGATAGATAACACAATTAAACTCAAGAAACATATTACAAAAAATTACAACCAAAAAAATTTCTAACTAAATTTTTCATTTTTTTTGTTTATTTTTTCTCTTTTTTTATTTGTATTTAATGTTTTTCTATAACATATAAATTTGGTTGTACTAGTTTTTGGACCGTTATGTAGTTATGTCAAGTGTCTGTTTATTTTATTTTGTAATAATGGATATCTTACATCATCTCCATCCACATTCTGTTGTAAGGTTGGAAATAACTTGACCCTGCAATACATTTTTATGATGGTTGAAATATACATTTTCAATTTCAAAATGAAACAATATTGAGCCTTACGGTTATAAAATATACTTAGCATATTGATTAATTGAAACGAATTATTTTAAGCCACTTACTCACCCTGACACACTCAAGAGGATCTTCAGGGGTAAGGAAAATTTTTAAACAAAATTATATGAAAATAATTGAAGCCCCTAAACGCCATTTCTGCCAGAAATGAGCTAATGAAATTTAGTGAGTGCTTTAGGCATGTAGTACATGTTCAACAATTAGTTTTGTTTGAAATTATCTAAATCGCAGCGTCAGCACATTCAAAAACAACAGTTTGTTGGCAAAAGCCCCTAAATGCCACTAGCCTTTGACAGCAAAAGCCATTTTTTTCAATGTAGCAGCCAGGTAATATGCCGGCTTTATGAGGAGACTGTTTTATTCCGCTTCCGATTTCAGTTTTAAAAGATGGTGTTCAATGAACTGGATGAGCTTGTCCGATTGTCAGTGAATGGCAAATGAAAACATCATCTTCCTCATAACTCTGTGCATTATAAGAAAAAAAAACTCAATGCACAGATGGAAGTGTAGCATGCATTCATCACACTTGTTTGCACAGCGGCGCTACTTTGAATGAGTCCGATTTACTATAGCTTAAAGTACTATAGCAATAAACAGCAACTCTATTTCACGAAAGACTAAGTTAAGATGCCGTTCTTTTGTCCTGCATGGATGCTATGAGGATAAACAAGATATGAAAAAGAGGCCAAGATCTTAAGTATAGTGAGGATGAATAAATGACAGCTCCTGAGAGACATCCTCATTTTGCACAGTGGGCCTACCTTGTGTTTTATTTGCTAATGCAAGCTATATTTTAAAAGATAAATTTACCACAGCGGAATGAACCGCCACTAACTTGACAGATTAATTTTTTTAACATTTCAGGTGGTTTGTGTTTTATGTTTGGTAAAATAATCTCTAATTGCATCCTTAATGATTTTCAACTAATTACAATGTCTTGTCCAAATAGGTGGATTTAGAGATTTTTGCATAAAAAGCAGAAGTGGAATTAACTGGTTTTGACGCAAAAGAAAATTTACCGTGTAAAAAAAAAAAAATGTCTAAAGTGACATTTTCGAAAAAAGGTATTTTATTCACTAGCTAATAACCTTATCATTACATACACAATGAAACTTCTGAACCTAATCAGAGGAGCCTGATAGAAAATGGGTTTTGCATCTGACATCTTCAACTCTTCTTAACTTAAATGCTAAAGAAATACTCTTGTTTTTTTATTTTAAAAAACACAATCCGTTATTTAACTACTTTAAACCACAAAATGAATCTTGTTAATGAATCGTGTTTATTTCAACTTTCAGTTTCTGTATTAAACCAATCAAGGTTATCATATTTAAAGATGAAGACGTAGAGTACTGAAAACCTATTTAAATAGTTTGTAGGTCTCATATTGTTTGTAAAGGTTTGGCAGGGGCGTCACGGTGGCTAGTGTCAGAACAAGAGCTAGTGTACAAAAAAGCTAGAGTGAGATTTGGAATACGCTTATATTGGAAATGTGGAATCTGTGGTAAAGGCGATGCAGTGGTGCAGTGGTTAGCACAATCACCTCACAGCAAGAAGGTCGCTGGTTTGAGTCCAGGCTGGGTCAGTTGGAATTTCTGTTTGCATGTTGGAGTGGGTTTCCTCTGGGTGCTTCGGTTCCCTCTAGTCCAAAAACAAGCGCTATTGGTGAATAAAATAAAATAAATTGCTATATGTGTGTGAATGCAAGAGTATATGGGTGTTTCCCAGTGTTGGTTTGCGGCTGAAAGGGTATCTGCTGTGTAAATCATATGCTGCATAAGTTGGCGGTTCATTCCACTGTGGTGACCCCTGATTAATAAAAGGACTTATCCGAAAAGAAAATGAATGAATTAATGGAGGTCTGATAGGTCTTAGAATATATAATTTTTATGATGATATCAGGACAGTGCTTTAACATATTTTTGACCCTCTATCAGATATTTGACACTAAAGCATATGTGCACAAAAACACACAAATTGTAAAACTTACTCCAGCATTTTTGGCAGATCTAAAACAAACCTTACCACAGCAAGTTTCAGAAAACTTATGCCACACCTTTCCTCTCGCCTTCTCTCAGTCTGAGACGACAATATAAAAAGAAGTCATTTAAAATGGTAATGACGGAGAATGCAAATGATTTCACTTTGTAATTAAACTTTGCTGTAAAACAGATATTGCTGCGGTTGATTTGGAAAGTGGGGCATGTGACAATTACCGAGCGGTTAATTGCGAAGCTGCTCAGCATTGCTAATTGTTCCGTGAGGATGGTGGAATGAGTTCTTGGCAGAGGCACTCTATCAACATGACCAGAGCCCAGCAGAAGCACTTCAACTCAGACGAGTCACCTGAGAGCTGCCGCTCACCCCTCCTTCACCTGACCAATGGGCCAGAACCAAGCAGTCTGCCTTCACACGCTACTTCACCAACTCTGGGTTACAGCTGAGGATGAATACAAGTCTGGAGAGTAGGGGGAGTAAAGGAAGGTCATAATAAGAGGGATGGCAGCGAAGAACTGATAATTATTTGCAACAATATAAGTTTAGCAAAGACTTTTTTTCTCGTTATCAACATCCTTTTTGTTGTTGTTGTTGCCCTATGAAGGGCCAATGAAATGACTTATGGATTAAACAAGTTATCATATTAGTTCTTTGTATTGTGCTTAGAGGCAGTTGAATGATTGACTTGATTCTGATTGGCTGATGAATATTGTAAGGAGTTCCTTTATTTTAAGATAAACACACAGCTAAAGTAGTTTTACACAAGCTATGATGACTTTTACCTTGATATTTTAGAGTGGATGTATACCTGACCGGTGAGCCGTCTGAAAAAAAGTGCTTAAGTGCATGATGAATTATATAACAACTCATAAATGTTCAGGTTATTTTGATTTAAAAAAAAAAAGATTTAAAAAAATGATATCAAGAACTGGATCTGTTGTGAGTGTATTGCTCCTATGTTTATGCACAGCTAGAGTCGAGGTGCAGAAGGGTCATTCAGCGTGATATGCTTTTTTTTTTTTTTTTTTTCTCGAGGCGGAGGCCCTGTTAAAGCAAGCGGATACAGCAGGAGTTTTTTGGGAGGAGCTGAACTGTGTTTGGAATGTGCTGCTCTCGGCTTGTCCCATCAAACTCGGGCACAGTGAGCTAGTGCAGACACAACTGCCGTTTAATGTCACTGGGACTTTCAGAAGAGTGTGTGTCTGTTTGCGTAAGGCACATTGAGATGTTCTTGTCTAGGAGAAAAATCTGCTCTATAGCCACAGCAACTGCCAATTACACCAGCAGCCGAAGACGACATAGAGAGAATGGAATAGCAATGCACTTGTGTGTCATTAATAGGGTTGGTGCTGTCATCTGAAAATGTAATTGGTGAGGTTGCTCGAGCTCTATGGAGTCATTATCGCACCATTCTATGTCATGTGCCTGTGTGACATAATTTGGGGGGGAAATGTCAGTTTCAACTAGATTCTGGAATTATATATATGACTAATCAAGCTATATCGAAAATCCCTGTCATTATATCATTCCATATATGTGCTATAGGACTACTACGCACCTTTGAAAGGAATAAGGAAAGGTAATGAGGAAGAAAAGATATAAAGATGGTCAGTGCATGTGGCAGGCCTGTGTGATGGTGCTGAGTTGTAATTATGCTGGTTGACAGAGCAGATGACAAAAGGCCAATGCATCACTCTAATCAAAAAAACAAAATGCAGGGAAGAGTGTGGTAGCCTGACAGGTGGATCATTAACAGCATACCTCCACGGGCCTGTAGGAGGACTTGTATTTGTGCACGTTTGCACAAAGGTTTGCGCACAGATTTGCATATACACCTATGTTTACTGCTGCAATGTGCTGCTGCTGAATCTCCAGTGCTAGAGAAGAATAAATAAATGTTTTCCCTGAATTGCAGATTTTACTGTCTGTATTCAATGAGACAAGGGAAAAGTCATGATTATGTAGATGTCCTAATCTACACAGAAATAAATACTGAAATAAGTTCAATTACACATTCATTTTACTTCAGCTTAGTCCCCTGTTTATAAGGGGTCGCCACAGCGGAATGAACCACCAACTTATCCAGCCTATGTTTTATGCAGTGCATGCCCTTTCGGCTGCAACCCATTATTGAGAAACACCCATACCATCTTGCATTCGCACACAAATAAACTACCGCCATTTTGTTTGTACGTCACTCAAGTAAGTAGTCAAATAAATAGTTTTTGTTCCTTTTACTTGATGATCTATAATTAGAGAATAATCATGAATTAGAAACATATTCATTTTACAGTATCTTTGTGGTGATTTTAAAATATCCAGTGTGACCAGTGTTGTTCATTTGATGGACAATTCATGAACAAATCACTCTCTGGCCCAGTTAATTTTAGTGAATCTAAACACATACCACAAATAAGTGTAGTTTAAGACGTAATGTTTGAGTTAGTTAGTTTAGTTATTTTGTAATTATTGTAGCAAAACATATATTGAGTTCA
This sequence comes from Danio rerio, assembly GCF_052040795.2. Lineage (NCBI taxonomy): Eukaryota > Metazoa > Chordata > Actinopteri > Cypriniformes > Danionidae > Danio > Danio rerio. Next base: position 36,044,713 of record NC_141027.1, read on the forward strand.
GTGCAATCCAATGCATGAATAGTTGATTCTTACAAACTTTTTTTAGTTAAACAAAAACACCAGAACTGCTGCAATCTGATTCACGAACAAACAATGTTATAATCTACTTTGCTTTAGTAAATAATAAAAACAAACTAACATGTACACTACCTGCCAAAAGTCTTGTCGTTAATCAACACTTAATAGCAACACATAATACCTTGACTTCTAGTTGATCATTTGGAAAAGTGTCAGAAGGTAGTTTTTTTTTTTTTTTGATGAATCATCTGTTCAACTACATCCCAATCATCACAAATACTGCAGAAGACCTGTGGATACTCACATAGACCAAATATTCTCACAAAAAGCTAAATCAGTCAAGTTTGGTGAATGAAAAATCATGATAACATTCAGTATGGGGGTGTGCAAGATATCTGCAGATTGCATGACAACATCAACAGGCTGAGCTATCAAGACATTTGTGCTGTCCATTACATTACAAACCACAGGAGAGGGCAAGTTCTTCAGCAGGAAAGTGCCCTTACTTATACTTCAGCCTCCGCATCAAAGTCCCTGAAAGCAAAGAAGGTCAAGGTGCTCCAGGATTGACCAGCCCAGTCACCAGACTTGAATATTATTAAGCATGTCTGGGGTAAGAAGAAGGAGGAGGTGTTACGGATTAATCCAAAGAATCTTGATGAACTCTGGAAGTCCTGCTACTGTATAATATTTTCTTTGTTATTCCAGATGACCTTATTAATAAGTTACTTGAGTCATTGCAGAGATGCAGTCATCCAAGCTCATGGGAGTCATAAACACTATTCATTTTTTTTCATTGCACCATGACTTTATATGCTATACTGTAAATCATTTCTGTTAAATGACAAGACTTTTGTGTCAACAAAGTCAGATCATACTCTCCTAATTAAATAATTAAAAATTAAGGCATGATCATTTTTTATTTTGGTAAAATAAGTGTAATCCAGAGGCCTTTGCCCTTTCATTAGCCACTTCTGATACCAAATGATCAACTTGAAGTCAAGTTATTATTTGTAGTTCCTAAAACTTGGATAGGCAACAAAACTTTTGTTAGGAAACATATATATAAATGCAGACTGTCTCATGAAATAATAACTCTTATAAGTCCTGAGTTATTTTTAGGGAATTTAAAAAAAGTGTTAAAGTGACCACTGTAGTCCATTTGATGAGAAGACATAAATCATGAACAAATGATTCAATTAGTTTCACTAAATAACAATATAATAAACATATTGAGTATCATGGTTCAAGATTCATCAACTAATCACTCTTATGAATTCCTTTTAATGATACAAAAACATGAACTATGTTCAGTGTAGCAAAAATGAATCATATGAATCTTTTAGTCAGTGAATCAAAAGCATACATTGTGATCATCAGTATAGTGCACACACACACACACACACACACACACACACACACACACACACACACACACACACACACACACACACACACACACACACAAATTCACATATTTTGATTCTGATCAAAAACTTCAAAAACTTAGACCATGACCTCTGCAGTCTGATCCATGAACCCAAGTAATCCATATACTTTAAACCGCAAGTATAATCAGATTTTTAACCAATTCAAATCATTTTTTTCATAGTTGATAACTTAAATACCAACAAGCAGACCACAGACAGTAACCAAAGCAACAGTCTGCTTTTAGAGTAGAGAAAAGTGAGAAAATGACAGTATGTAACAAGCCACCTGACAGCTTGCAGCTGGAGACCGCTCAACAACACTGAGGGTGTGTGTATCTTTTGTGTGTAAGACATTAGAGCCCTATGCTATAACTGTCTCATTAGCATGCACCGGCCCACCTCCGCTTCCCTTTTCTAGACAGGCCAACATGACTCAGGCCAATCAGGGGGAACTGAATCGAGCACACAAATGCGATTGGTACATGAGGCCCCTGCGGAAGGGAGAGGTGTCACATTAAGGGCCATGATGAGACAGAGGTCAAATGTAATGGTGACCTCAGGAGCAGGAGCAGTGATGGTGGATTGTTATTAGCTCATGACAATGAAGCATAACCCTGCCATCAGCGCTTTAATAAGACATGTCATGTATACGCTAGACAAGAGGCTGGCCGCTAAACCCCCTCAGGCTTCTAACACTAACCCTTAAATTAAAGAGGAACCTGTCTGCACATCACACAACCACTATGCTAATGCAACACAAGTGGGTGTTTTCCTAATTGTGTGAATATATTTTTATAGAATTCATTTATGAACAGACTTGAGGAAACACCTCTATAAGATATGAAGCTTCCAAAGTTTTCAGTGACTTACATTTGGAGAAATATTTTAAAATGTAGACAAAATGTGATTTAAAAAAGTATCAGTGTATATATTATAACTGATCCAATTGTATAACAATTGATTTAAAAAATAAGGGAGAGCAGGGACGAGAGTAACGTGGGATGAAAGTAACAATGCGACTGTCTCAAAGCCCAGACAACATTTGCTTTCCAGGCTATAACAGCACATTCAGCATGCAACCGTTAATAGAGCTGCCCAATATCAGCTGATTTCAGAACTGTGTCCCACAGTTAGGTCCGAATTTCAGTTAACTAAATATTTTTTATTAGTTTTCAAATATCCATTCACAAACCATAAAACCCTTACCTAGAAGAGAACAAAACATAGCTGTCAATCACCTCAGTTTAAAATTACAAGTATTTGGAGAAACATAGCAATGTTAAAAATGATATAATAACAACAACAGCAACAAAATACAAAACACAAAAATAAATTCATTAATTAAAAATAAATAAATTAAATTATTAAACATTCATATTTGTAGAGCATTACTTAATATGGTCAACATAATCAATAAAGGAGTGCCATATTTTATAGAATTGTTTACTCGATCCTCTTAAAGAGTTTCTAATTTTTTAAGGTAAAGACAAGACATCATCTCTCTGGTCCATTGAATTAAGGTGTGCGAAAGGGGATCTTTCCATTTGAGCAAAATTGCTCTGCATGCTAAGGAAGAAAAGGCAAGACTCTTATCTTTTGATGCAGAGAGTCTTCTGGTGCAATTCCAAATAATGCTACAAGTATTTCCGGCTCTAACTTATATTGAAGCACAACAGAAAAGGTATTGAATATTGATCTCCAAAAGACCTACAAATTCTTATCACATTTACATACAGAAACGCCAACTGATCCAGCCAAGGTTTGAACCAGCAACCTTCTTGCTGTAAGGTGACCGCACTACCTACTGCGCCACGGCGTCACCCACACTGAAACAACAGAACAAACAAACAAAAAACTTTTATTTACTTTCCAGCTCTTTATGAAGAAACTCTCTGAGTTTTTTTTTTTTTTGTAAACATTTTGTGTCTTTTCAAAAAAAGCAATCTGGACATTAATCGTTAATAATGCTGTCCATATGGAGAGAACCAAACAACTCCTATACAATGCCCTCTATTATTTAGCTGAATTGGTCTATGAATAACAATGCACCATTGTTTTCGAAAGCCTCGGTTTTAACAGTCTTCACTGTAACCAGAAAAAAAGCATTTTCAAATTCATCCACTTTGGAAAGAGTTTGCAATAATATATATTTTGTTGCCTAAAACACAGTCTCAATGCGGACAGAAGGACAAAAATGAGAGAAAAATAAAAATAAAAACATATTACTGTGCTCTCACATGGCCTCAGTGATGTTTATTTTTATTAGTCCATGTACATCTTTATTTTTGCTGCATATTTTCTGCTTATAGTTGCTATAAGGCCATGCTGCATCCATCTAAACAACAGAAACGCACATCTCTTTGGTTAAAAAAAACTAAATAATAATAAAAACAATAAAAAATAAATAAATAAAGAATTTATAGTCAGAATAAATAGTCAGAATAGTAAATATGGCAGTTTGAGTTTCCTTATCATGACCCTGGGTTACATAAGCTATTTTTTAGCAGACACAAACACTTACATTAGGTTAACCACAGTTATTTTTATTACATTCTATATGTATTTTCTTTACACATACCTGTAGTTACAATAACCTTCCATAGTTACATTGTCAGTCTGTCAAAAATATCAGCAGCCTGCTTTTATCCAGAAATCTAAGCAAATATAGTCATTTAAAGGAAGTTTTGCTTTATTTTCCTGTTAATGTTCATGAGACTTTAAATAAGAATCAGTCTCGGCAGGGGTGTGGGAAAGGTAGCTTATCTATTTCCCTTCCATTATTAATGCCTATTTCTGGGAAAAATCACACACCTATAGACAAACACACACATGCACACACACATACCCTTTAGGTTTGATGAACAAGTAGAGAGAGTTAGGTGTTTTGAGCTAAGATGACAGTGAAGAATGAGAAAACAACAGAGCCAAACTGTCCATCTTGTAATCACACACGTAGATGTTCACATGGAGAACGACCTCCAAGCCAAGGTCAAGGAGAGTTATCAGACAGTGGCCTGAGCAGACATGTCAGCCTGACTGATGTTATCAGTGACGGTGATATTAGTGCAGCATTTGGCAAAATCTAATTGAAAGGAATTATCAGATAATCCCATCAGCAGCAAACACTGCACTGCTAAACACACAGAGCACATGAGGGTTTTCCTTGTAAAATACATTTTACCTGCTCATAAAGAGGAGCAGAACAAAACAGAGCAGACCTATTAGACTCAGAACTTCCATAAAGCCTGTATCTTCTCTTTTCTGTTTAGTAGGCAGATCTAATTGTATTACAGATAATTGACCTATTACTATAAAGGCATGCAAGACAAACCAAACAACTAAAATTGACTAAATAGCAGAAAAACGAAATAACAAAACCAACAAACTTGCTTAAAGTGCTATGTAGATTCCAGTATTTTATATACATACATTATGACAAAAAAAAAAAAAAATTCATATCCTGCCATTCTGCATGGCATTTCTTTGAATGGTAACAAACCTATTGTTGCCTTAATCTAAATAGAAGCGTCTCCTTTACCCTTCCTTTAGGGATAAGATGCACTGGAGGAAAATAGTGTCAGTCAAAGTGAAGGTTGCCTCCTGACAACCAAGAATAGTTTATTCAAATTAAGCAGGTGGATGGGGGGCAGGGGGACACAGAGAGAATTATGGTTTTGAATACTAAACTAGATATTTCTTAAAGCAGAGATTGCTTGCTTTTAAAAAGACATTATTTTAAGCAGGGGGTAAAAATTATTTTCAGCGCCAATAGTATGATTTCACTTTATTTTGTGTATTTAGGAGTACTTTCTATACAGTGTACCAACCTAAATAAGTATTAAATTAAATACATTAGGGTCAGGGTTAGGGTTAATCAAGGTCTCCTTCATAACTACTGTATTTCTTTCTTTCTTTCTTTCTTTCTTTCTTTCTTTCTTTCTTTCTTTCTTTCTTTCTTTCTTTCTTTCTTTCTTGCTTTCATTCTTTAATTTTCCTTCAGCTTAGTGACTTATTTATCTGGGGTCGCCATAGCGGAATGAACCACCATCTTATCCAGCATATGTTTTACGCAGTGGATGCCCTTACACCCATACACACTCAATCATACACAATCTGTACACTACGGCCAATTAAGTTTATTCATTTCCCCTATAGTGCATGTCTTTGCACTGTGGGGAAAACCGGTGCACCCTTCAAGAGTTCACACTTAGCTGATGATTAATTATAAAGCTTGCTTGGCATGCTGTCCCGGGAGAGACCTGAGCACATGAGCTCATGAGATCCTCGAGCCCAGGGCTCCCTCCCGTTGCAAAGCGGGAGGGGAGTTTGAGCTCAGGTAGATCTCGAGAACTCCCCTGCTGTAGCAAGTGAATGCTCTTGAAATTAATTACTAACTAGAAGCGTGTCTATGTTGAAAATTTGGATTGTTCAATTGACTTAATTGCATGTTTTTAGGCGGTGGGAGGAAACCGGGGAACCCGGGGGAAACCCACGTGAGCACGGGGAGAAGTGCAAACTCCACACAGAAATGTCTGCTAGTTTTGGTAAAGCCAGGAACCAGAGACATTCTTGCTGTGAGGCGACAGTGCTAGGCATTGGGCCACCGTGTCACCCGTCTAAGAAGGAGGAGTAGGGGAGGAAGGGGGGACTCTTCAAAACGAAGATAGCAATGGAATAAACCCCAGGGTATTTATAGTAGTTTAGGAGTCATCTGATTGGATCGTAGTGAATTGGATAATGCGGGTCAGCTGCTAGCAATCATAAGCACGTGATCCTCTCGAAATTTGTTTATACATAAACTTCACATAGGAAACCCACACGAACACGGGGAGAACTTGCAAACTCCACATAGAAATGCTAACTGCCCCCGGACTCAAATCAGTGGTCTTCTAGCTGTGAGGCCACTGTGCTGCCCTGTATTTGTTGCAGTCATTATTAATTCATAGTAAACATTACAAATCTTTTTATGCTTAGTTGTGATGATTTTTTTTATTTGATAGGTATCCACAAAGTTAACACAAGAAAAAAAAACAATAAACAATAAAAGGAAATGATTTATTGTCATTTATCAAATTAATTCATGCTTGCTGAATAAAGATTTTGCATGTATAATTAACTATTATGGGGTTAACCTTAATGCCAACAGCATGAGTTTAGGTTAGGTTTAAAGGTAAAGGTGTAAGAATAGTAACTACACACTAAAAAAATGCTGGGTTATTTTAACATAAATTTGGGTAAAACATGGATAAAACCCAAAAGTTGGGTAAAAAAAAGTGTACCACAATCATTGGGTTTGTAAATAATTTAAATTAGAAATTGTTATCCATAAAGAGTATGAACAGCAGGTAAAAAAAGCCCTAAATATCGTAATTTTTATCAGTAAATGAATTTCTAAAGATGCTATTGACATGAATTGCTATTGACAGATTTCAGTAAAATTTCAAACAATCTGTACATATAAATAAATCAAAGCCGAACATGTTCAGGAATTAAGTTATGTGTAAAAACAATGGATTGACACAATGAGAAAGCACTGCACTACTGAATACTGTAAATAAAAGTATTTCTTTACAATAATCACAGCTTCAAGATGCCACTTGTTTGGAGAATAGAGTCAAATCCATTGGTCAAGTGTGATTTTTCTCCCAGACTTCAACAGTTTAAAAATCTTGACTGTTCTGTGTGGCTCATCTATGAAATTTGATCTTTAGTTCTTATTTTCTCTTGGATTCAGGTCAGGTGATTGGCTGGGTTGTTCTAGCTGCTTTATTTTCTTTTCTGAAACCAGATTTTATTTTTTGGCAGTGTTTGGGATCATTGTCTTTCTGAAATGTCAACCCTGTTTTCATCTTTATCAACTGGTGAAGTAGGTGTTGGGATTGAAGCAATTAATATTCATTTACACTGACAAGAGGGCAGGGTTGTTGAATAACTACTGAGTTATTTCAGCTGCTGTCTGGGCTTTCCACATCGCAAAATAAATTTACTTAAAGTTTTAAGCCAACTTGCTCTACAGCTTGTTTAAGGAGACTCAACAAAAATCGATTCAACTACAGCGCTTGGATTAAAAATAAAGTCAACTCAAAAAAGCTGTGCAGCAAGTTGACTTACAATTTTAAGTTTAGTACACTTTTAATTTTTTAACAGTGCATGCTTTTATACCCCTCACTTTCTTCATATGTTTAATGCTTTTCCCTGTGTCATTTCATTTTATTGCACATAACTTATTTCTAAACTAGTTTTATTTTCTTTGTATGCATGGATTACTTTAATTGTTACTGACAACTTTACATTAAATCACTTTAACAAATACTGTATTTTCTGAGAAAAAATTGTCACATGCTCAACACTTATTTTACACACTGTACATGCAAAACAGCACTGTCAAATAAAGGGAAAAAAACAAGATTATTCCTTTTCCATTACCATGTAATTCAACAGATTTTCTCCAAAGTTTAACTAGGTATAGTGACCTTGATATCTGAGTTTATTCCACAGCTAGAAGATTCAGAACAGGGTGGCGAAGAAGCAGATGATCTTCATTTGACATCAAGCCATACAACATGTTGATGGATTTAAGGTGAGCGCAGATGATGGTCTTGATGATCCACGGCAGCTCACCCCTGGTGTGGGCAGATGCTCTGGACAGACACTGATGGATGAAGTGAGAATAGACTCAGCAAACAAAGTTTAAATGTGGATCAGTGCTGACTGGAGAAGACTGAAAAGCACTTCCTCAGCTCTGCTTCCATGTAAAGCTTGGGATATAGTTCAGCTCCGAGTCTTGTTGATAGCTGAACTATATTATTTCTGAAAGAAGATGAATGTGTTTGCTTCCTCTATAAGTGTGTTCCAAGACACACTTTTCTTTGAACAATGAAGATGAGCTCACGCTGAAGGCTTTTTGAAAGGTTTCCATTTCATTTTGCAATTATGGTGCTTCAGGTGTTGAGGAATGTGTTGAATCCCCAAATTAACGCAATCACTTCCAAGAACATTCTTGCTTTGAAGGCGAATGGCAGTTGAGCATGTAAACAGTTTTTTTGTGAAGACAGATGTTATCGCTTAAGGCCAAAAGCCACCCAAGCTAGATATATGTATATATTATGAATTAGTAATCACAACAAAGTTTAATATGATGTACGGGTGTTAAATGTTTGACCTCCAAATATTATGATCCCATTGCAAGGGTAAAAGACATGTCTTATGCATAAAGACATATATGAGACAAAAATGTTCCTATTCATTTTTACAGTTAAAGCAGAATCATTTTTTTATTTCCTTTACATTTGTTTGTTCAGAGCTTTTCACTATAAATATAGTACTTTTAGAGTATTTTAGTAAATATAAAGTGTATTTCAGGTCACCTGGCATATAAAACAGAACAGCGAACCTGAAGATATGTTGAGTTTTAATTTTCATTCATTCATTCATTTTCTTTTCGGCTTAGTCCCTTTATTTATCTAGGGTCGCCACAGCGGAATGAACTGCCAACTTATCCAGCATATGTTTTACGCAGCGCATGCCCTTCCAGCTGCAACCGATCTCTAGGAAACATCCATACACTCATAGACTATGGATAATTTAGCCTACCCAATTCACCTGTACCACATGTATTTGTACTGTGGGGAAACCAGAGCACCCGGAGGAAGCCCAAGTGAACATGGGAACAACATGCAAACTCCACACAGAAACGCCAACTGACCCAGCCGGGGCTTGAACCAGAGACCTTCTCGATGTAAGGCGGCAGCACTCCCTACTGCGCCACTGCATCTTTCACCTTTATTTAATGGGACAGTGGAGCAGGAGACATGAATGAATGTGGAACAGGGAGTGGGAAAGAACCAGCCAAAGGACCTTGAGCTGGGAGTCAAACTCATGATCACCTCAGTGCTATGTGTTGATGCACTTAACAACTACTGTAGGCTATTGGTGCTGAAATTATCACTATCTAATAATTTCATGTGATCCTATTAATGTTTACATTTTAAAGTGGGAAATGTAATTCTTTTCTTCCTAATCGTTTCAATTTTGTGTCGCTCTGTCAGTGAGCAAGGTTACCTTTGGTGGGAAGCAGTGAGTAAGTGTCTCCAGTGTCCTTGGAAACAGCCCTTAATTAACCACCCTGGTATTCCAAGTGCACCCTCATCAGTAGCCAACCTCCATATGGTCACTGCAGCAGCACAACAGCAATAAGCTAGGGAAACATTGAATCAAAACACATCAGGATGACATGAAGCAGATGAATCATCCAGCGGCTACACTTGATCATCACCTGAAAGAACCAACATTACATTCACCACTGTCACTGTAACATTTGTCACACTGGCTCTACACTAAAAAAAAAGTGAAACCTCTATGTTTTTACATTCAGTACATGTACATTTTTACAACAACTACTTTTGATGAAATCAATACAATGAAATTGTATAGTTTGAACCAAAGTTAAATGATACTTTTAGAGAAAAAAAATGACTGTAATTTTTTCAAAGTTGGTTTAAAGTGTTATTTCTTTCAGTGTAATATTGGACGCTGCTCACACTCGGCCTGTCTGCGAGTCACAGTACAAAGCTAGACTACCCTGGTGTACTAGCGGATACAGGTATAATAATGTTATAGTCCAAGTGCTGTGAATGCCTGTGCAGAAAACTTTTACATCATCACATTATTTCCATTGCCCAATCCAGTAAATGAAGAGGTGGGCCTTCTGTTGTGGCATGATGGTTGATTTGGTGGTTGCTTAGTAATTTTCTAGCAACATAAAATAACCACAGTGAGCTTCTCTTTTTAAAATTATTTATAAGTCAATCAGGGCTGCTTTTTTCAAAGTACCAAAAACTACCAAAGTAAGATCCATCATTTGTGAAAAAAAAAAAAAACCATTGTTATGACAAGTTTTTTTCTTGAATTCTGTCGGAGATCCATAGCCTGAACCATGTAAATTAAATGCAAAAACCTCCGTAACTATGCTAATATATATAATATTATATACATTCATTCATTCATTCACTTTCTTTTCGGCTTAGTCCCTTTATCAATCTGAATGAACCACCAACTTAGCACGTTTTATGCAGCGGATGCCCTTCCAGATGCAACCCAACACTGGGAATCACTCATACACACTCATTCAAACACACACTCATACACTACAGTCAATTTTAGCTTCCCAGTTCACCAGCACCACAAGTCTTTGGACTGTGGGGGAAACCGGAGCACCTGGAGGAAACCCATGCAAACACATACAGTTGAAGTCAGATTTATCAGCTCCCCTTTGATTTTTTATTTTATTGTTTTTTGATTTTATAAATATTTCCCAAATTATGTTTAACAGAGCAAGGATGTTTTTTACAGTATGTCTGATAATATTTTTTTCTTCTGGAGAAAGACTTGTTTGTTTCATTTTCGCTTGAATAAAAGCAGTTTTAAATTTTTTTAAAAACATATTAGGGACAAAATTATTAGCCCCTTTAAGCTATATTTTTTTTCAATAGAACATACCATCATTGTACAATAACTTCCCTAATTGCCCTAACCTGCCTAGTTAACCTAATTAACCTAGTTAAGCCATTAAATGTCACTTTAAGCTGTATAGAAGTGTCTTAAAAAAATTCTAGTAAAATAGTATGTGCAGTCATCATGGCAAAGATAAAATAAATCAGTTATTAGAGATGAGTTATTTAAACTCTTATGTTTAGAAATGTGTTGAAAAAAACAGAAATCGGGAAAATAACGAAAAAGCAGGTACTGAAAATTTGTTATTATTCCTTTTGTACCTTACCCATACCAAACCCAAGGTACATACCAAACAGTGCCTCCAGAGTACTATTATATATATGAAGCATACAAACAATACTGGCCCAATTTGGGGTGAAGAAAGTGTGCAAAACTAGTTACTAGTTATACCATGGTGTTCATCCTCTTGTTTAATAAATAAATAAATACACAAATAAATAAATTGGGGGTTAATTTTAGGTTACCCTCAGTTCTCCAAGCACAACTGCACCATTGGCTAGATTCTCTTTCCTCTCCATCTCACTCTTCATCTGCTTCATGCGAGTCTTTCCAGCAGACTTACCTCTCAGACTGTTATTTTTATCTGTGCTCTTGTACCAGGATGTTGTGTACCAGTGTTCGGCTCTCTCGCACAGACACACATTTCCATGTGCAGTGAGGGAGTGTTTTTTAGGAAGTCAGAGTTGATGTGGTCAGAATGACCCCACAGCGGTTGGCTAATGAGCGCACTGGAGTCAAACCAACATTCTCCAAATATACACACCTTCCTACTGCTGTCCTCACACACACAGGTCAAGCGCAGAACAACACACACACTTTAAGACACATTTACCTCCTCTGTCCTGTGCAGACCCACAAAAGTCACGTACGCCACAGGTCCAGACACACACACACATTTACACAGTCCCACAGAATTATGAAAGTCAGCACAACAGTGCCATGCAGCACCTCTTTGATGTAGGGTTAGTTTAAGGATAGGCCGTCTCTGAGGATAGTTAAGGCTGATTGCCAACATTTCTGACACAATAAGGAACTGTGGTCACATGACTTACAGGAATCACAGGAAGATGTAGGATTGGCAAATAAGGATGGAGCAGTGTCTTGTAATGTCAAGGAGTGGGAGAAACCCACAATATTATATGTAAAATAATTTATAAAACAACATAAAATGTATCTATATTGTCCAAGAAAAATGCAGATATATTTGCTTTATTCTATAAAGGTCTGATAACATTTCTTCCCAATTTCAAATAAGATGACACTTTAATGAAATTTATGAATGGTGACATTTGTCGTGTTTGAAAGTCAGGGTTATTTCACAGAAAATAGATTTTTAAAATGTCCTTAAGTTGAAGTATTGTGTTTTAAAAGGATTATGAACCTAGGAACATCACATTATTTTTAGGCCTGTACGATTAATTCATTTTAAACCGAAATCGCGATTTGAAAAGGTGTAAATCTCAAACCACAAAAGCTGTGATTATTTCAGTTATTACTATGGCAAGGGAGGTGAGTAAAGTTACTTTAAAAAAAAAGCAGAAACTTAGTGCTAAAAGCAGTCCTTACTGTTGCGTGCGGGAACACAGTGACCAATCACAGACTTTTAAGAACTCGCTCGACAACGCTCAAAAAGCAAGCAGAATAATATTTATATTAGTTTATTTGCTATGAATGATCATGGTGTTCTGTGTACTTGAGTTTTTTTCTTTGAGCAGGTAAAATTAAATATACTTTTCATTTATCTGACTGCTTTAACTAAAAGACAAAACTGTATTACAAAAAATCTATGAAGATATTTATAAATTATAAATTTTAATACAAGAATTCTTGTGCTGTAAAGTAAAATCTAGAATTTTTTAAATTTGAGAAATTAGAATCTAAAATTGTGTATGGACAGAACTGTCAATGCACTGTAAATGTCATGAAATCAATATGAAAAATGTAACAATCCAACTGTAAAGGTATTTTATTTTTATATATACAAATTTATATAGAATTTAATTTAATTTAAAATACTGTAGTTATTTATTTTTTTTTTTTAATTTGTCATGTCAACTGACAACTTTATTGGGAAAAAATGGTTTTAAATAAACAGAAGCATAGCGTACATTGTACTTATGCTTGGTCTTTCTTTGGTGCTGTTCAAACCATCACACCAAACGTGCTGCACTGTTATACAATTACACTATTTATTCATTATAAATCAAAAATCGCAATTTTGATTAGAAACGCAATTGTTTTTTTTCTTCAAATCATGCAGCCCTAATTATTTTTGTAAAAAGAATCTGTATATTTTGATAATTTTGTAATGTCAGCATTAAACCAAAATTGTATTTTACTCAAACACACAAATATAAGAAGCATTTCCAGATATTCATGTGTTATCCTATTATATTTCTCCATAGCTATACATCAAGTGATAAAGCTGCTGACTTTTAAGAACGCTTATTTTTTTAAATCTCCAGTCCCTACAGATTATTGCATATTAATTTTTACCATCTAAATTAATTTTGTTTTATTTATTTAAATATTAAATTGCATTTCCCCAAAAGGCTGCACAGTGGCGCAGTGGGTAGCAAGATCGCCTCACAGCAAGAAGGTCGCTGGTCCGAGCCTCAGCTGGGTCAGTAGGCTTTTCTGTGTGGAGTTTGCATGTTCTCCTCGTGTTTGAGTGGGTTTTGTCTGGGTGCTCCTGTTTCCCCCACAAGTCTAAATACAGGCGGTATAGGTGAATTGGGAAGACTAAACATATGCTGGATAAGTTGGCGGTTTACTCCGCTGTGGCGACCCCAGATTAATAAAGTGACCAGCCTGAAAAGATAATGAATAAATGAATTTCCCCAACAATTAGTTGTAAGATTTATTCTTAGGGATATTTCCCTGCCCATTTTAGTATAATTTGTCATTTGAATGTTTACAAAAAAACATTTCCAATGACCATTGCTGTACCTATTAGGACAGAAAGCATCTACCTGTTATCAGCCTGGTAACTATATACATTTTTATTAGCCAATTTAGATATTTCCAAAAGCTGTATGTGATGTGCAATCCAGTCCAAAGCCCTTGTTTGAAGCTATTTGTAATTCAGGCCCTCCAAATGTAAATGCGTTGTTGTCCAAAGAAACTTTGAGGTGGTAATGGAGGCACACAAACACACACACTTACTTGTTCTCATACAGCACGCAAACACACACAAACCAGTCTCAAGAGGTCTCTCCAGCACTCACACACACACCACCATAGGAGGCTCAGGTCAGCTGAGGTCATCCCTGTCCAAACAAATAAGAGCTATTCTTCCACCACACCAAGCTTTCCACTAGCAGTGCGATTCCCACAGGGACACAGAGAAAGACGGACACAGAGAAAGAGGCCTGGAGAGAACTCCAGAGAGCTGAAGAGGAGCAACAAGAAAAAAAATGAAGAGAGAAACGAGAGAAGAAAACAGAAAAAGAGATGCACTAGGTACAGCAATGTGTCCATGGTCCCCGTAAATGCTAGGGCTTGTGTTTGTGTCTCTTGCCATAATAACGGCTAAATGCGGTTGTCTCCTCACTACACAAAGCTGGACCGAAAGCAGCAGCTCTGTGGTTCTCCGATGCATTGTTCCCTGTAGACTTTCCTGGAGCCTCGCTGACAAACAGCACAAAACGGATGCATTTAAAAACCCTGAGATGACACACAACTCACTAAACAATGGCCTGGAGAGAGTCATGGGGACATGGAATTATACAAAATAAACCCATAATGGAAGAATGGGGAGCCAAAAGAAAAATGAACTTGGTAAACACTGTTTTCCCCTACATTTTGTGTCATATTTTTCCACGCTGTACAAATGGGCCCATCGGGGCGGTCATATTTGATCAGCGAAGCAGGAGCGGTAAATAATGTGGTCTACTGGAACCATCTTGCTGGCGGCACAATCAAAACAAGTATATTACCCAAGCAAATAAAAGGAGAAAGTGGATGATTTGGGGCAATTTGTTTGATTGGTCATGTCTGGCGCGTCTTGACTGGCACAGCAGACAATGAGGATGTCCAGTAGTTTACCATTTATTTAAACCTTCAGACTGACTTTGTTTAGTTGTGTTTACATATGCACGATGCTCTTGTGTATTTATAGTGCTTTAGATGAAATGTGGTGGGCAAACGCCTTGCAAAATATCAACAAAACAATTAGGGCTAACAGGGAATTTTCCACACATTCCGCACCATTTGAGCCAATTTTCAAATGCGTTTTCCTTTTCCACATATCCTTCAGCTCCAGTCAAATTCAGGTCTTTGCAAGTCTTTTGACCTAATTAAGCTATGTGAAGCATGTTTTGAAGCCGAAAAGAGCAGATCATTGACCTTCTTATAAGCAAAAGATAAGTGAGCTCACTGGATCAGACCTGTCTGTCAGTCAATAAGAAGGGAAGGCAGAAAGAGCAAGAGAAATACAACAGAGACATCAGATCATCTTCATAATTGGTTTCATTTAAAAAGGCCATTCCAAAGTTCATATGTTGATGTGTTTTTACATAATGCAGAAATGTATTGAAACCTTTGGTTATATGTATTTTTCAAAAATAAATAGTTTACAGTTAGCATATAGGTTTATATTGAAAGACATTCAAAGTGTATATTCATAAACTAAAATGTGCTGAATTCAATACATTTTTTACTTTATGAATTGTTACAGTGTAAAATGTGCTTAAAAGGCAATTTAGTCCAAGTAGGCACACTTACATGTATATTACTACACTATAAGTAGAATTCTACTATATAAAGTACACTACCTGACAAAAGTATTGTCGCCTATCCAAGTTTTAGGAACAACAAATAATAACTTGACTTCAAGTTGATCATTTGGTATCAGAAGTGACTTGTGCAAAAAACCTCTAGATTATGCTTATTTTACCCAAATAAAATATAATCATGTATGGATTTTTAATTGTTTAATTAGGACAGTAAGGTCTGACTTTGTTAAGACAAAAGTCTTGTCACTTAACATAAATAATGTACTGTATAGAACTTAAAGTCATGGTGCAGTGGAAAAAAATGAATACTGTGTATGACTCCCATGAGCTTGGAGGACTGAATCCATACATTTCTGCAATGACTCAAATAACTTATTAATAAAATCATCTGGAATGGCAAAGAAAGTGTTCTTGCAGGACTCCCAGAGTTCATCAAGATTCTTTGGATTCATCTTCAATGTCTCTTCCTTCATCTTACCCCAGACTCAATAACGATCATGTCTGGTGACTGGGCTGGCCAATCCTGGAGCACCTTGACCATCTTTGTATTCAAGAACTTTGATGTGGAGGCTGAAGTATGAGAAGGAGCACTATCCTGCTAAATAATTTGCCCTCTGCTGTGGTGTGTAATGTAACGGGCAGCACAGATGTCTTGATACCTCAGGATGTTGATGTTGCCATCCACTCTGCAGATCTATTGCACATCCCTATTCTGAATGTAACCCCAAACTATGATTTTTACTTCACCAAACTTGACTGATTTCTATGATAATCTTGGGTCCATATGGGTTTCAATGCATCTTCTGCAGTATTTGTGATGATTGAGATGCAGTTGAATGGATGATTCATCAGAAAAAAAAAAAAAAAAAACTTCTGCCACTTTTCCAAATGATCAACTAGAGGTCAAGTTATTACTTGTTGCTCTTAGAACCGTGATTGACGACAAGACTTTTGTCAGGTAGTGTATACTTTATTATTATAGATGCATTTTATTTTATATTTGTGTCTAATTAAGATGAATATGTACAGTCTCATTGCCAGTGTTGGTTGTGTTGAGGGAAATGCCTTAAAAAAAAGAAAGAAAAAAGAAAGAAAGAAAGAAAAAGAAACAGAAAAAAAAACATATTTTCATATGAATGAGATTAGCCACAAATCTTCCAAAATGTAAAATAGTTATGTTTTCTTGAGACCTGTTTGATATTATCTCCACTGCTTGATTTTCTCTACAAACATAGCAAACAAAACATACGTTTGCTTGGAACATATATTAATGAATACTTGTAAATAAGTTAAATAAGGTCATGAAATTTATGTTAAAGTCTGTTAAAAGTCTGTTTATCATAAAAACTACTATGATTTTGATTATTATATTTTATAATGATTGCATATAGTGACATTGCACATGTAGCCTGAGTTCTGGCAACCAGACCCAGTTCCCGAGAACCAGGCAGAGAAAAAGGGTAAAAAAAATAAAAAGTTTAACCGTGAGGGTCTAATTACACAGATACAACTTAAAAATACAACAAAAATGAATCAAATTGTAATATGCAAAAAGACATACATGTACATTGCCCATGGTTAGTTACTAATTGATAGCTCCACATTGTTTTAATCTCAGGCTCCAGCTCTGCCAGTGCAGGTGTTGCTGGCCTCCAACTGTAGCTACAACTCTGACACATTTGTCACCAATGATTGGGTTTTTCGTTACAAACAGATGCCTTCCGGACTCAGTTCTGTCCCAAACTGTATCTAGAAGATTATGTCAAGCATCTTTACTGCTGTCCCTGAGGGGTGATATACCTTGACAACATTGTGCTACATGGCCCAGTGTTTGCCCTCCACAACGACTGCCTGCACCTGGTGCCGGCTTGACATGTTTACCAAATACAACCTTACCCAGAACAAGTGCATCTTCTCTGAGCCTGCCATGGAGTTCGTCTGATTTGTGAGAGCCTCAGGCCACTGCAGTCAAACATAGAGGCTGTACAGCGCCTCCTGGAGCCCACCTGCCCAATTCTGCCTTCTTCCCTTTCAGAGATGACCTACCCTATCAATGCTTCCTCACACCACACTTGACAACCACAGCACTATTGTGTGTGTTACCGCAACCACTGGATACAGACTCTGAGTGACATGAATATATGTTTAAAGGGCATTAGAGCAAGTGCCTCTTTTAAGTGCACAATTATTTTAGGCATATCTTGAGGAAGATGAAGCCCATATGAATTAATAAATGAACACGTTATTTATTTACTTCTATTAAAAGAGTCTGTAAACCTACTAAAGAAATATATGATATATTTTAATTCAGTAAAGATGGTGACTAAATGAATTTATGAATAATATTTCGTGTTATGAGTTTGAGGAAATGGAATGTTTTATTATTCTGAAAATTACTCATCACATATCTTCCAAATTTAATATACAAAAATATTTATTTTACATAAAACCAAAATGTTCCATGTTTTGATTATTTTCAATTTTAGACAAAACATTAGCACTGATTTGACCCCAGGTGAAAATGACCCTCCACATCAAAAGCTACTTTTCCAAAATATTTTAAATGTTTCTATAATAAAATATATTGTGTTAAATGGGAAAAAAGTAGTTGTTTTTTACTCAGACATTTAAAAACAACATATTTTAGAGCAGTAATCACAATTCTGTGAAATTTTGATTTTATCCAAGGTTATCATACTGTCAGAATCTTATAACGGCCCATGCCTAGCTCAAACCCATACATAGTAACTTTAATAAATTCAGAAAAAGTGATGATTTTCAAGTGATTTTCTTACTTTTGTATTAATAATTAAATATTACTATCAATAATTATTATCAATAATAATAATAATCATCATCATTTTATATTTTTAATAATGAGTTTCAAATATATATTTAAATTCTTATGATGATATCAGGACAGTTTTAATGAATAATGAATAAACTGTATTTTAATATGAATAAACTGTATTTCATGCATTTTAAATAAATTTTAAAAAATGACAAAACATCTATCACACATTGATCTTGTATTTTAGAAGAGTACATGTGAATAAGCATGGGCAGGTATAAGATTCAGATGAAATAATAACCTTCAATAAAAATATCATGGTGTCATGGTTTGACGGTATTGTGATTACTGCTCTAAAATATTTTCTTTTTTTTATTGTCTGAAAAAACAAGTAACACTTAAAATATTTGGAATAGTTAACATGTCAAGCTAAATAATTCAAATGAATCATTCTGCTGTCTTCATTAGGTTCTAAAACACTGATTTCGTTACAATTTAAACTGGTATATTTGGACATTTTTTATGCTGAAGATACTGTTACTATTGTCTTAAAAACCTAGACTTTTCCAAACCACAATATACCTTGAAAACGATTATCATCCCATGCCTACCTGTGAAATTATGCATTTCAGAATGCCCTTGAATAAGCTAGGGTTTTACAAAAGTAAACAGTCATACAGCCTACCCAAGATTGTAGTTTCCCTAGACAGCATGCATGAATCTTTTTCATCCTTCTATACCGCTAAAAATGAGCAAAATCAGTTGTGTGTTTAGTATTCATTAGGCAGTTATTAAAATAAATGCATCACAGTCCCAGTGTGATTTATCTGCATGTTAAATGCTGTGCCACAAAACAGACAAGGATGCATTCATTACAGCTTAGGGCAATTCTCTCTAAAATAAAAACATTTCATTCCAACCGGAAAGCAAATAACTTAGCATAAAGAAGCTCTTTTATTCGAAATTCTCTCCCCTCATAGCACCTTCAGCCTTCAAGTACATAACAGAAGACCATGAAGGTAAACTCAAGGCTGGTATTCTGATGTCACATCCTGTCTGTCTGTTTGTTTCATACTTCAAAGAGCCACAGTCTTCCCCTCGACTGTCCACTGTTTCACGCTTTGACGTCATGTCATTGTTGCGTAAACCTCGAGCCAAATTCCCAGCTTGTTTTCCTTCTGAAGCCCATGACCTCATCAGTTGTTTTGCAGAACATACGAATAAACAACCATAACCAGATCGATTGCTAATCTGTGTCTAATTTCATATGATCATAGGCACCTGCAGGTTTTCCCTTAGTTGGGGATGTTTTCGCGTAATGAGCGCTGTTCCTTCTCATTTATCATCTCCTGCTGGTGCAGCGAATGACCTTAGCTCTGTTCTCATTTTAAACCATATTCCGACATAATGAAAAGGTAAACTGCCCTGAACTTGCTGTTGTCGTTTGTCATGACAACATGGCTCTCGGAGATACGAGACTGATCTCTTTTATGAAATACTTCAGAACCTTGACCAAGGTCAGATGTCTTGTGTATTTTGATTAGCATGCAAAGGTTTAAAGTTCACAACGCAGCACTGAGGTCATCATGTTCAGCCAACTCTAAAAGAGAGGCGGGAGGGAAGGAGACCCTGCTTTGTTAATCTAAACGACGCTTTCGCCGGCACCCCCCACAGCCCAAGATTTATCCCTTTACTTTATAATCAAGTATTTGTTTATAGTTCAGACATAAAAACAATCATAATAATAATGCTTGATGAATAGCCCCGCATGCTGATATTTATTCGCTCGTAAAAAACTCGGAGGAAAGTCGTTGACGGCTGCGTGTGGCGGAAGGTCATCGACACGAGGTGAGAAAGTGGGATCGGTTGGGCTGTTTTGAATAGCTGATGAACCTGTCAAGCTCAAAGTCTTGTTAAAATTTTAATAAACATCTCAGAGGCCTATCAAATGGGGGGTGAGTTATGCAGGCACCCTCCCAGCCCATCTGCAACCGAATGGCACGATTGTGTTTGACAGCACACGCTGAAAACCTCTCCATCTGCGTAAAAGATTATACCCATTCACATTAACTACAGGATCTATCCCGCTCACGTCAGCCACAATTTATTAAGCAGAGAATATTACTGGAGCAATTTTAATACAGTACCTCCCCTAGAATAGAGCCCACACATAAATACATCTGCATTATACACACTGACTCACCAGCTTAGTAGGAAAATATACTCAGGAATAGGAGAAAAAAACATCAGAAATTCGCAAATAAACAAATATTTTGGAATGTACTTACAAATGTAGCGCATGAGCTCGATTAGATTGATCGTGACTGTCATTGGAACAAAGCCGTGTGAGAGAGCTCCGAGATAATGTGATTGCCTGTTTTGTGTTATGGTGGGAGATCTGAAATAGTCTGTTAAAATGACAAGCTCCATCTCTTTGCTTCTTTATCTCTGCCATTCAAAACAATTAAATAAATAAATTCGGCTCTGAAGACTTTTATATTCATCAGATCTGTGAACACAGGGGTGTTTGTCAAACACAACAACACAAGCTCGATCAGAACAGGAAAAAAAAAAAAACGTGTGGATTTTTGACATTTAAATTCCAAACACCAAACAAAACAGGGATGAAAGTGAGAAGATGGAGAGACTTTGCTTGGGTTTTTGTCTTTGTTCGGTTGAACAAAGCCAGAGCAGATTCCTGTACATGCTCTTTCTCTGCTTGTTTACTGCAGAGTGATAATGTTTGATTAGCTTTGATAAGTTTCCACTTTACAGCGTTTCAAAAACACAGATCATTTAATTAAAGGGATAGTTCACCCCAAAAATGACAGTCCTGTCATTATTTACTCACCCTCAGGTCATACAAACCTGTATGACTTTCTTTCTTCTGCGGAACATAACAGAAAATATGACACACTGATTCAGTGGTCAGCCAGTGTTGGCCGTCGGTCAAGCTCTGATTTATAGTCAGTTATAGTCTGAATTGGCATCCACTAACATAATCAATCAATGAAAGAACTCTGATTGGCTCTTCAGTTTAGCAAATAAGCCAGTCAGTGAACAAAATGAAAGTGTGTGTAAATTTTGAGATGACACACCACATAATTTTCTAGTTTTAAATAATCTTAGCTGAACATTTCAGTTTGTAAATATATTCATGAAAAAAATGATGCATTTGTATTTATAAACCCATCTCTAAAATCCAGCGACCTTGGTCTTCTCTAAATTGTTCTCTGAACAATTTTCTGAATTGGGCTCAGGCGCGGTTAAGTTAGCCGGCCCCGGTTCGGTTGGAAAAGGTGTGCCAAAGCGTGGTTCACTTGGGCTCAAAGCGCGCCTGAGCCCATAACTGAAGACGCAACGTCACTTTTAGGGAATGTTTCATGTGGATTTATTAATTATTCCTACTGTCAACGAGTGCGAACTGTCATTAATAAACTGTCAGAACTGTCATTTAATAAACCCCTCGCTGCACGTCAGCTACACCTTCATGAAACCTCCTAATACCTGCAGCACGAGGACTTTTATGATAATTTATGAGCATCAAAAGTGTTGTCTCTGATTGGCAAAATATTTGACAGCGTTTCACTGCATCCCAAATGACTAAAAATAATACTAAAGCAATCTCCACTGTGCTGAGCGAGAGCACTTCTCTTCTTGTTGAAGTGGACAGTCACATCATCGATAATGTAAGTGTGCTCAGGTCTGGATAGATAAAAATGCAATGTGAGTGCAGGCCGTTCAACTGTACCTAATGTGAGTGCGCCCTTAGTGTGCCATTCCTTTGCATTTTACAAACAAAAACAAATAAATGTTACATTTTGCTTGAACTATAGCTTTAATCCTTCACGGTATAGATGTATAGTCGGTCATACGCTTTCTCTACTGCATGTTTCAATAAATGGGATCATTCTGATTGTATACACTCTTTGTGATCTATCGTGTCTAACAAGAGGAAGAACACACGATGGCCTACTGAGCAGTGTATAAAAACGCACGCTTTCCATGTTGCTAAAGAGGGCATACAAACATTCAATATTTGAAAGCACGTTCGATGGGCTCCGCTTGGGTCAAGCCGCCGCTCTTCTCTAAGTAATTTATAATGTGCTTTACTCCAAGGTATTGCACAATCTCATTATCATTAGAATTTTGCATATTTAACAACAGTTTTTAATTAGATGGTATTGTATTATTCATGCCCATAATTTGAAGCCGCACAACCTCTTAAAACGAAACAGCAGATGAAAAGAAAGAGGGCATAAAATTGGAGCACAGCTTGTTGATGTGTTTTCAGAAATGGAAAGGTTTACTCAGTGATGTTTAGCAGGAGACCTACTGACACTTCTCACCGGTTACCGCTCTTTTCTGCTTGCTAGCTCGTATTGTGTATCCTTCTGCTAAATTCACAGCACTGGGATTTGTCTGCTCGCATCTGTATGTGTGTGTGTGTCTGCCTGGCTCATGTGTAAAGCGTGTGTGTGTGTGCTGGGGCCATGGCTCCTTGATGTATTATTAAAACTGGAAATGCACTCTTGGGATAGCATCTAGTTATGTGCTTTCATTTAGTGAATAAACCAAGCGTTGTTTTCATCTTTCCTGGTGATTGTTAATGGCTTGCCTGATGAGAGGTGTGTGTATGTGTGTGTGTGCGTGTGTGTGTGTGTGTGTATGTAGTCATCTAGGTCTCTTATTAAAGAGGCCAAATAGCCAGGCTGCTGATTTTGTTTTGGGTTTTCAATTAGTCATTTTACTGAGCACATCTGTCGCTGGCACAGAACCAGTCAGTGAGGAGGCTCATTACAGAATACAGAGGCAAAGAGAGACTGACAGAAGCAGGGAGAAAAAGACACTAATTTAGTGTCAAAGGGGATAAAAAAGCTTAAACTTGTTAAAAAAAAATGACTTTCTGATTGTTTTTTTAATCTATTATTCCACATCCCTGATAAAGTCTATAATCTCATATGCACCATCAATAAACCATAATCGTTTTCTGTAAATGTGTAGTTGGCTCTATTTTAACGTTCTAGGCGCAAAGTCTAAAGTATTCGTATCCGAATCCACTTTTGCTATTTTAAGAACAGAAAAATACGCTCTGCGCCACCCTCTGGTGCAAGGTCTAACTGGTTTGTGCTGATTCTCTAATTAAGTTATGGGTGTGTTTTGAGCGTAACCTGCATTAAACCAATCAGAGTCTCATCTCACATTCCCTTTAAGAGTCTGTTGCGTCACGTCATGGCGCATTCGCAATTAACAGTGAAATTTGTAAGTGGAAAAACTGAACACTTCACTAGCGAGAAAACATTCAATCTGTGCAGAGATAAAGAATGAGCCTCCATCATCTTTTTACTTTTACTATTTACCTTATTGCACCAGGTGTATAATAGGGCCCTCAAACTGTGGCTTTTGAAGTTTTGAACTACATTTGGATAACTTATACATTCTCTGTCACCGTTGTCATAGTTTGGTATTTCCACAGTAATTTTTAATATCAAACAAACATAACAATTTATATAAGTTACATGAACTATAATTGATAGTCACATAATTAAAACACATTTCACATGATGAAAAAAACAAAAGTATATCTAATTCACATTCGCATGACCATCTTTCACTAGAATAGACTAGAGCAAAAACACTGCTACTGTATAAACTCATCAATATATTCATGAATTTAATTCATATATATAAAAATCAACAAAAAGGTTATGGGTTTAATTCCCAAGATAAGCAAGAAGAACTAATAATACAACAAAAAAAAAAAATCTTGAATGCAATATATCATATTCAAAAACCAGCATTAATTAAGTAAAAAAGTTATACCAACAAACAGAAGCCCACAATGCAATACAATACATTTATAAATAAGATTACTGACTCAAACAAATATTTTAATCAATGATGTTAAAATTTCTCTTTTAACACTATATCCCCTCAGTTACTATCATTACAAAAACAATAGAGCAGCAGACTGTATTAGCCTAAGTAGAAAAAAAAACAGGAGGCACGACACCACTTTACAGCTAGTGCTACTTCACCGCAGTCAGCAGTTTCCTGACAGTGGTTTGTGATGTCCGATAGCTCAATTGCTCAAACAGAATGTGTCGCGAGTACAGCGGCGTCCAAACAACAGTCGAGCTTTGATTATTGAAGTCGAGGGGAGGTTCAGTAAGCAGCAGCGTTTCTGCTTGATCCAAAGGAGGCATCCCCGGGGATGTTAATAAAACATTTTGCTCATTGTGGAAAGTAATGACCAACAATGTAAACTTGTGACTCGACAACAGATGTTGGCATGCTTGGTGGAAACAAGGTGCTGTAAAATTAATTTGGTCTAAATAATTTACTGCATGCATTACGTGCTCAAGGAAGTAGACAAGGATGATTGGTGGGCACCGACAACAATGAGAGACTCGCACACGGCGAGAGAAACTATTCAATTAAACCAGATGAGG
This sequence comes from Danio rerio, assembly GCF_052040795.2. Lineage (NCBI taxonomy): Eukaryota > Metazoa > Chordata > Actinopteri > Cypriniformes > Danionidae > Danio > Danio rerio. The sequence continues at coordinate 36,069,653 of NC_141027.1, forward strand.
TCTGTTAGGAAAACAGGCGAAGAGAATGATCAAATATGCTCTAAAAACATCACACAATCACACAAATGCCGACAGAGGACCCGCTGTGATTTATATTTAATTGGGCTTTATTATTTAATAATGTCACTTCAAAGCGAGCAGCAGGAAACTTGCTGAAGATGTTTTCCAAATTAAATTAAATCAAATTAATAACTGACAAACATGCCAGTGATTTGGGTGCAAAACATGCAAGTGTTTGTTGTTGTTTGATTTCCCGCTCTCTTTCCCCCAAGACTGGGAAGAGAAGAAGAAGAAGAAGAAAAAAGTGTGACACCAAGAACCTCTGTGAATTCAGTCACTGTGTATTAAATGGGCAGAGCAAAAACAATATTTTTTCTAAAAGGGCATGGTGTATTTTGACAGAAAAAGAGTCGCACGCTGTTTTGTTTACTGTTGCGGGCTATATTTAGAATCCATTACACAGGACAGATCTCCTACATGACAAATTACACCTGACCTTTATTATACGCGCTTGCAAACCGACATGGCCCTTTGCCGTGTTTTTCTTGTTCGGTGACAATGTTTCCCTGTGTGTCTGACGTCAACAGCACGCTCGCAGACAGCATCGCCGCTGCCAGGTCAGTTACCTCAGCAGGGGTACAGTAGCACTTCAAATGTGGACCAGCGTTTGGCCTGGATATCCTTCTCTGTTCCTCTCACCTCTCTCCAATAAATATCCCAAAACAGCACGTAGCAACACCGCCGCTTGCTCGAAAAATAACACCGTCAAACGTGAGGTATAAATATATTTCCTCTCTCTCTTTCTGCCTCTGAGTGAGAGTGTGAGAGAGAGAGAGAGAGAGAGAGAGAGAGATAGAGAGACTGTGTGTGTGTGGGTGTGAGAAAGATAGAGAGAGAAGGGATGTTGATGATGTTAGTGGTATAAAGGTTACCAGTGTATTGTGTAGTGACCTGGAGAAAAGCTCAGGCAAGTGTGAAGTGTGTGCTGCAGGAAGGAGAATCACTCTTTAACCCAAACACATGATGGATTGTGACACTTAACATCAGGGCATCCTGACAGCAGCTGTATATGTGTGTGTGTGTGTGTATGTGTGTGTGTGTGTGTGTGTGTGTGTGTGTGTGTGTGTGTGTGTGTGTGAGAGAGAGAGAAATCTTATTTGACTTTCATTTTAGGGACCAAATGTCCCCACAAAGATAGTAAAACCTGACATTTTTATGACATTGCAGGGGAATGGCGAGTGGTCCCCATGAGGGAAATAAATAATTAAAAATACTAAATGATGTTCATCTGAAAAAAATTAATAAGTCCCATGGAGAAGCTGTTGTTGTGTTTACCTTATGATTAAAGCTGCTGCATATCCACCGGTGCCCCGGTTCAGCCTCTGAATGAGCGAGTTTTAGCTTCTTCTACATTATTCTATATATACGTTCAGAAAAAACAAAACACCAGCGAAGAAATTCAACACAGAGGAACATAAAAACCTGCGTTTCGAAAGTTTATTGCAATGCAACACAAACAGCACACTGGAGTTAAAGCACGGTTATGCGCAGGGCATGTGCCGTGGGTCACGGTGATCAATTAATGCAGTTGTATAAATCAGCTTTAAAGTCTGAGGCTGATTTATTCTTTCTGGCCACTTTGCAGCCACATGATCCCTGGTCAAGTAGGATGGTAGACCCATTCTTGAACATTTCTTTGCACTGCAGTGATGATGATTGGATGCTGCGTCAGATACGCCTTTAGATGGCATATTTTCCATTACATTCAAATTATTATTTGCATTAAAATATTTGTTTGCAGAAGATGCAAGAAATGCACTGTTTTAAAATATTATTTACAGGATATGCAAAAGTTATTTTATTTAGAAAAGATACTGCTTATTTTTTTACTTTTAATATGAAAAACATTGAAAATGATTCATTTTGTTTCCAAAGGAGCAAGTCATTTATTTTCACTTTTTTTATAAGGTTTTAGGCTGTGTGTTTTAGGTTTTAGGCAGTATGTGTTTTAATTTCACTTGTTCAGCCATGATGTTCAATAAATAATCATAGATGGTAGATAGTTTGTGTTTCCTTCCATTATTTTAAAATCAAGTAATGCACTCTTTATTCAAAAATCTTTCACTTGTAATAATAGGTGAACTTATTTACTTTACAAAACTTGTCAGTAAACTATGAATGCAAAAAAACAAAAATAAAACAAAACAAAACACACACACACACACACACACACACACACACACACACACACACACACACACACACACACACACACACACACACACACACACACACACATATATATATATATATATATATATATATATATATATATATATATATATATATATATATATATATATATATATAAAATTGTAATTGAGTTAAAATGTTCACTTAATTGAGATTTTGATTAGGCCAAAACACCAAGCCCTACTACCGCTTGACGTTGTTAAGACGTAACCAATATGATGTCTATCACACGTTGGATTTAGGTTGCCATACGTGATGAATCAATATCAGTATTTGATGTCAATTTGTCGTTGGTTTAAGATGTTAGCTCAACGTTGGATTTTGGTCACTTTCTAACACAACCTAAAATCAACAAATAATAAATGTCATTTCATGTCATTAGTAGACGTCAAAATAACACTGTCCTTAGACACTGAAGACCTAAATCTTACCTAATATAGTATTAACATCTAATGGCATTGTGTGTCTGCTGAGTGTACTTTCTATAAAAGTGAATAAAAAAGAAAGTGAATATCTCTATAAATTATAAAGACGTGTAAAACAAAGCTCTTCTAGTATGATATTGCCACAACTAAAAATATTTCCAATTTAGAACAATGAACGATACAGAAGAATCAACTTTTTAGAGGTTTTGTTTTTTAGATTTCATCTCCCACTGTATCAAACATTATTTCTCCTTTATGCAAAAGAAAAAAGTTATGCAAATATTAATTATACAAAAAAATATCAAAATAAAAAACAAATCAAGGAACAATCCGAAGTTTCAAAATGCTTTCGACAACAGAAACGCTGTGTAGACTGGAGCAGCTGTGGATAATGTTGAAGCCTTTATTTGTTACATTTACTTTCCATTTGTTTGTCTGGGAAACATTGGCATTCTAAATAAATGTTGAACATCATGTGGAAACACCTATTTTCACAGGGTAAACACAAACATCAGACCCGGCATCAGTCTGTCGACACACAGTCACTGCTCTCTGTTAGATTGATGGTAACGAAGACAAACAACAGGCCATATGCTTTGGGTTGTTCATGGGTGCCATCCTCTCCCTCTCTCCTTCGCCTCAGTCTGAGGGACACCAAAGTTAAAAATTTGCTAACTCAATTGTGGTTCACCACGACCATTTAGCTTATGCTTCACCACCAGCTCCTCACATACAAACACATTTATGTCAATGCTGCTTTTCCTAGGGCTGGATCTCAGCTGACAGTTCCATACGTCTTCTATTAAAAGGGGAAGACGCTGCGCCTCTGCTGTGGGACAACATGAGGGATTGAGAAACTTCTGAGTCATGAAATGCACTAGTGATGAAATAATGGCTACAAAGAATGTCAGTGGAAAACGTTGTCTGTGGAATGGCTCAAGACAATTGCTTCGGTGTGTTAACACATCAAATGACACACTGATTTTTGTATTAGGTATTTTTTGGTAAAGTGAAAAAAACAACAACTATAGAATCATGGTTCTGCCCCTGAGAATAGATGAAAACAATTGAAACTTCAGACAATTACAACATATAAAGTTGCAAATGAGAGCACCATGATAGCTCAGTGGGTAGCACTGTCACCACACAGCAAGAAGGTCACTGGATCGAGTCCCGGCTAGGCTAGTTGGCATTTCTGTGTGGAGTTTGCATGTTCTCCCATGTTGGTGTGAGTTTCCTCAGGGAGCTCCGGTTTCCCACACAGTCTAAACAAATGCGCTATAGGTGAATTGAATAAACTAAATTGTCTGTAGCGTATATGTGTGTGTGTGTGTGTGTGTGTGTGTGTGTGTGTGTGTGTGTGTGTGTGTGTGTGTGTGTGTGTGTGTGTGTGTGTGTGTGTGTGTGTGTGTGTGTGTGTGTTTTCCAATACTGGGTTGCAGCATCCACTGCAAAAAAAACATGTTCTGGAATAGTTGGTGGTTTATTCTACTGAAATGACCTCTGAAATAATGACTAAGCCAAACAAATATAAATGAATGAATGAAAGTTGCAAGATGCAAGTGTGAAAAATAATTGATTTAAACAGATTGTATCTTATCTTTATACAACTTCATTATAATATTATAATACATAATGTCAATTAATTCTACTTATATTATATTTTGTGTTATATTCAATGTTTTACTAGCCATTTCTTTGTTATTATTATTTTCTTTTCAATTTACTAGTAATGACTAAATTATAATATATTATAACATTGCTATAAAATTATAAAAAATAAATATTGCTGCCTGGTTTTATTTTTATTTTTTTAAACAGCATTATGCATGTATGAATGTCTTGCATTATGTATTAAATTTGTATTTATTTATACTTTTATAATTTTATTTTTAATTTAATTTAATTTACAGGTTAAATATACACCAATAATCTGTTCTATTATCACTACTATCTGTTTTAAAGTTTGACATTTGGAAATAAATATTTATATTTTTAACAAAATTGTTTTACAACTGTCATTACATATAGTTGAAGTCAGAATTATTAGCCGCCTCTTTGAGTTTTTTTCTTTTTTAAATATTTCCCAAATGATGTTTAACAGAGCAAGTAAATTGTCAAAGTATGTCTGATAATATTTTTTCTTCTGGAAAAAAGTCTTATTTGTTTTATTTCAGCTAGAATAAAAGCAGTTTTTAATTTTTTAAACACCATTTAAAGGTCAAAATTATTAGCCCCTTTAAGCTATATTTATTTAATTGTCTACAGAACAAACTATTATGTTTAGAAATGCGTTGAAATAAATCTGCTCTCCATTAAACAGAAATTGGGGGAAAATAAACAAGGGGACTAATAATTGACTTTAACTGTACATAAACTATGTTATAACCTTTTTGTGATCTATTTTTCAAACCTTTTAAAGCTTTAACTGAAATATTTTCTGGAAAACCTTGTGTTGTGATTCTACAGCAACGCTGAATTTAACCTTGTTAAGTATAATGCTACTTGCCATCTTATACTGTAACTAATTGTGAAATATACAAGAATAGGGTTTTCTTTTTTACGTTAATTTAATTGTAATTACTGAATTAAAGTATTCAATGTAGTGGCATAGAAATCTAAATTCTTTTTTTTGGGCCTCTTCATAGCATCAAAGATCTCACAAACCTCATGCCTTTTTCCCCTCTAAAATATTTTTTTGATCAAAACATGTTGGACATTTTCAAAGCACGGCAGTGACGAAACCATTAGACACAGACTGACAGCTGCATTTTGTCAAATCTTTCTCAGAAGTCCAATCTCTCGTTCATTCTCATAAGTGAATAACAAGATAAATGAGTCTCTTGCTTTGTCTCTCCCAGAGGAATAAGGGTAAAGGATTGTTTATGATTCAGCCGAAGCCTCGTCTCTGTTTCGTTCTGTGTCTGCCCTTATGTTCAACATGGCTGTCATTACAACACCGAGCTGCTGCCTGTTAAGCAGTCTTCACTGATCTAGCCCACTTGTTTGTCTGCACTTAGCAGCTCATCACAGCTGTAGTCCCTCCAAAAGTAACAGGAGAAGCCCTCATCCATCATAAACAACATTCTTTCTTCTTCTCTCTTTGTTTCGCTCTCTTTTTTGTTCAAGTGTCGTCACGAGAGAGAGTGTCAACAAACAGTCACAGGGTCGTGGCAGAGGGTAATGGCATGTTACTTCAGAGGTTTTCCCTTCCTCAACCTCTGGATTCTGGATACGTTTCCTCTTCGGACGTCCCCTCTGGGCAGTCCACTGTAAAATGTGGCTGTTTTTATTCTTAATAATGATGACTTTTTTTACTCAGATATAATTGTAAATGGTCACAATTGACTGAATAATTGAACTGTAGTTAAATCTGAAATTACAAAAAAAAAAAAAAAAAAACATTTTTAATAAATAAAAATTCTCCATTCTTCATGATTCCTTTAGAATCCTGACATGCTAATTTAGTGCAGAATAAACAATTCTTTATCTTAATTATACATGTAAAAAAAGCCTAAAAGTGTTTCATGATATATTTTTAGAAACACTGACACTTTAGTGCAGGGGTGTCAAAACTCGGCCCTGAAGGGCCAGTGGCCTGCATACATTAGCTCCAACTTCCTTTAAAACACCTGCCTGGAAGTTTCTAGAATACATAGAAAGAGCTTGTTAAGCTGGTTCAGGTGTGTTTAATTGGGGTTGAAACTTAAATATGCAGGACACCGGTCCTCCAGGACCGAGTTTGGACACCCCTACTTTAGAGGTTAACTGGACTGAAATAAAAATATTTTTGTAATAAGTATAAACAAAAGTAATTTTAGTTTTATGATTTTAGTTGAACTACCACAATTGGTCTCATATTCATTAAGTACAGTAGCATGCTAAGGTGTGTGTGGAACATACTTACAGTATGTAATTTTTCATTTATTAATTATCTTTTTGGCTTTGTCCCTTTGTCAATCTGGGGTCGCCACTGTCACCGAACCGGTCCCAGTCATTCCCCCCACTGGCCAGCAGAGGTCATCATCAACGGACTTCTAGCATTATGTCATCCACTTACACTGATAGCATGCACACCTTCAGCTCATCCAGTTGATGACACACTCACACATATAAGCAGCACTCTCACACTCACTCATTGCGAAGTCTTGTTCTGCCCCGGCTAACACTACTGAGCTTATCTCATCCTTGCCTGCTTCCCCGTTGTCACCTTGCTTCGATTACCGACCTTGTCCTGCCTGCCACCTGTCTTATACCTTTGCCTGAACCTCGTCTCTGATCCTCGCTGCCTGCCCTTGAACTCTAGCCTGCTTACCGACTCTGATACTAGCCGCCTACCTCTGACCGATGCCTGCATACTCATCCTGTGTTTACCTGCCGCCAGCCCAACGACGATATACAACTGTGTTTGACGTGAGTTCACACATGCACATCTGTGTGCTATTTGTTATTAAACTGTGTTTAATTAAAAATACTGCAAATGGATCCCTCTGTGTCAGCCACTTCGTTACAGCCACAGAGGAATGAATCATCCTTATGTAATTTATTGAAAAATATATATTAAAATAAACATTTACAAACAATTAACTTCTAAAATGTGAATTAAATATAATATGAAGATATGATTAAAAAATAATAAAATAAATGTATTTATACTTTAGTAGAACTGATCGCCTCACAGCAAGAAAGTTGCTGGTTTGAGTCCCAGCTGGGTCAGGTGGCATTTTTGTGTAAAGCTTGCATATTCTTCCCGTGCTGGCGTGGGGTTTCTCTGGGTGCTCCAGTTCCCCCCACGGTCTAAAGACATGCGCTATAGGTGAATTGGGTTAACTAAATGTATGTGTGTGAATACAAGAGTGTATGAGTGTTTCCCAATACTGGGTTGCAGCTGAAAGGGCATCCTCTGTCTCTAAAACATATACTGGATACGTTGGTGGTTAATTCTGCTAGGTCAACCACTGATAAATATGAAAATGAATTGGTGAATGTGCAAGTTTCAAAATAGCATACTTTAATATTGAGCAATAATGTAACTTTGAAAGTAAATATTTTATAAATAATTTTATAATTCAGACATATTTATGATATTGTTTCATAGTATAACTTGGGGCTTTTTACACGCTAATTAGATTTACTTGCTCCATGTTAGGATGGGGATCCATCACATAAGAATAATCATGTTTTGGCGTTTGCAGCATCTAAAATATTAAAGAAAGTCTAAACACAGACCAAAGAAAACGAAGACAGTAGCATTCAACCGAGAGCACGATCATGTTATAAAAACACACAAAACTATTGTATTTCTGTATTCAGTATGTCTCGAGTCTAACATCATGCAGACTGGCTTTATTTTCATTCTTTCATTAAGGTGGAGTTCCATCCACAGCATCTGTAGATCCTCTCAGGCATCAGCAGAGGTTAACAACAACACAATGTCTCACCATCTCAATATCACCTTTATTCAAAGGACATACAACTTACACTTTATGCCTTAGGTTAACCTTTGACATTCAGAGAAAGCTAAGAGAGGGGGGAAACGAGATACACATAGAAAAATAAACGTGGACCTTTTTTCCCCCTTTCTTTCTTTTCTGGATTCCCCCATAATAATGGAATGTCAGTGTAGACCTCTCTTCACACAATGACTAACATTATTTATACTTAACCAATTAGCTATTATCAAGTTGACGGAAGAAATTTATGGTCATCTTTTTTCCTTCTCTGAAAAGATTTAACAGGTTTTAACAGGTATGTCAAGCATTTTATTGAAATGATTCAATGCAAGGAGACAACTGATGCACAATACTGCACCCAGTGTGTCATTGGCAGAGAAAACACACATGTAAACACACACACACACACACACACACACACACACACACACACACACACACACACACACACACACACACACACTCGTGCACGCACACACACACTCGTGCACGCGCGCACACACACACACACACGCGCACACACACACACACACACACAGCAGTGTTCTCTACAGGGACTTCACTGATTGCAGCATATCAGAAATAATGCTGTGAGGCCGAGTCAACTCCCAGACTGAGTCTCTAGCTTTTCATACTTTCTGATTTTTATGCCTGTGGTGACAAAAGTGCAAACATAGTGTGGGAAATGAAAGCAGGAACCCTACGTTCTCTGGAGAATTCAGTCAAATCAGTGGCAGTGAAAGCAGACACTTTTTTTGAGATTCTGAATTCTGTATATGTAACACAACATATCTGTGTCGTCTAATTGTACTTTATAATGATATTTGATGAGATACAGCAATTTTAATTATTTTGATAATTTAATATTTTTTCTTAAAGGAATAGATAATCCAAAAATGAATTCTGACTCACCCTGCTGTTGTTATAGTGCAAAATGTCTTTAAAAAACATGTTAAAACATGTCCTTCTCCCATTCATTTATATATATATATATATATATAAATGAATGGGCGGTCAATAAAATTTTGCATTTATTAGAAACTAAATCTATCTTTTAAAAAAGACTTTTATTTTGTTAGGTTTGAGGTTGACATTATGACTTTGTTTCTGAGTCTATAAGATATGTAGATAGTATTTTTCACAAAAAATTAAGTTCATATATTTAAAGTCCATGTATAAATGATGAGTTATTTGTGTGTGTGTGTGTGTGCATGAATAGGGCTGTACGATTAATTGGAATAAGATCACCATTTCGATTCGACCCTACACATGATCTTTATTCAGCTTTTCTACAATTTCCCCAAATATATTTGCAAGGTCAAGAGAGAAGCGTAAACGCGGTCACACAAGTCTTCACAGCAATGTGGACACCTCCAAATGGTGTTGAAAGAGTCACATACAGTATTTATAAGGTATAATTGACCCAGAAAAGTTATATATGCTTTAATGTAATGATGTATTTGTGGCCACGAAATCACGCGTGACTGACCACTTTTTTACTACAGAAAGGACGCACATGTGCCCACCAGTGACGCCTATGGGTCGATCACACTGAACACGATTTTCTGTTCCAAAAATGGGAAGCGAACCAGCACAGTTCCCCTTTTAAGTCGCAATAACTGAATAAGCTGGGTATTGTGCGAGAGTGTTGCTGTTGATATTGGTATAATTTTAATATTTATGTAAACTGTGAGCGACAGCGCGCAACGGCAAAAACGCAAAGGTGCAGCAGGCAGTTAAAATGTGCACAGGGCGCATTAGCAGTACGCAAAACGCTCACTACCGTTAGTAAACCGACAAAATATATATATTTTTTTTTCAAAGTGACGGCAGCCATGACATGAGCCGTATTCTGCAGCAAAACTGAAACTGAAAGCACTCACATCATTTAAATGATCATATCACATTTTAGAGTTATGATTACGACAAGCATATGTTGTTTTTTTTCATTCATATCGAATACAAAGTGTTGTGCATGTAAATAAATGTTTTATAGAGTCACTATAATTACTCTAACCTCTATAAAGTTGAATATATAATGTTGAATGATAATGACAAATGTCTGACTTTACCTGTAAAAAAAATTTCTAATAATGTTGTCAATGACAAATGACCAAATGATGATTCAACTTTAGAATTATCAAGAATTATAGTTGTATTCTGAGGTCATCACTTTCCTGTGCATTATCAAACAGGACATCAAAGTCTGTTCAAATCCACCATTCCAAGTCTATACAAAACTTGGAGTTTTAATTAACTGTAGACCCACAAATAGGTCTCATTTTGTTATTGTTGTTTTACCATATGTTTGATAAATAACGGTAATAATAGCCTACTCATATTAACCTTTATTTTACATCTTCAGAATCGCGAGAAAATCGTGATCTTGATTTTTAGCAAAATAAATCGTGATTCTCATTTTAGCCAGAATCTTACAGCCCTATTCGTGAACCTTCCCTTTAATCCAAAATCTGATGGGCTAAAATGGTTTCAGCTTGAAAAAAATCAAAGCAAAGCTGACTTTAAAGTTAACGGTATGATGCCGGAATTGCAGTTTGCTTGTGAACGAGATGATGTGTCAATTGTGCGTTGAGCGAAGAGGCACATGCCCACGTATACAAGCAAACTTAACGTACCACATCATTTACAAACAAACACTACCCACATCTGAAACAAACAAACGTTTGACTGTCTACCACAAGAGAGCCGAAACCTAATATTTAAGACGTCTGTTTCAGACCACAGCCCAAAGTTTATCACACTTACGCACACACACACATTTAGGCAAAAGGTCCTGACACACATATGTGAGGCCTAACACTTTCTCAATAACATCCAGCATTCCTCCACAACCCAGATCATCGTGTTACAAGATACCGGATCACAGAAAGGAAGATAATAGAAGCAAAAGAGCGAGCGAGAGAGAGATAGAAAGCAACACTGAATTGTGGGTGACAGCACAAGACGTTTTTTTTTTTTTTTTTTTTTTTTTTTTTTTTTTTTTGCGGGGTTTGTGAGTGTCAGCCCATTAAAGATGTGAGGCTGGCATTCGTCTTTATTGGAAACATCTGTGCAAAGGAATGTTCTTCTCTGGTAAAACATTCCAAATACTGTCCCAGAGCCAGAAACTTTGGTGTTAGTCTAATTTAAGCAGCATGTTGGGGAGAGCTCTTCAGGCTTTGATCACATGAGGATCGCTCGCTACAAATTGAACAAACCCCAAGCTGAAGTCCTGAAGGATCACAACCGTGGATTTGCTGAATTAAATGCTCGGTTGAACACAGTCCGCACATGAAAAGGAAAGTTGCTGTGACGAATCAGATTGTGGGGTTTTTACCTAGCCAACAGGTCCATTCTTTATTATTGCTTTTAAACTTAATCCATGCCTGGGCGGCAGCTCTGTAAAGTGAAGTCGCTGGGGGATGAAGGATCATGTGCTGAGGGGAAACTTGCAAAAATCACCTGTCTGTCTAACACCAAACATACCAGGCCAAAACCCTTGAGGAACAACTTACAGGTAAAAACTAGCAGCTTGACTTTCCTTTTAATAATTCAGATTTTTTTCGTCTTCCCTTGTCGATTTACGAATATGAGTTCATACATAAAACGCTTTAATCTCAATTTGTGTTTAGGCTCAGCGTGAATCCCTCACACTTCCAAAAGCACAATGTGCTGATATACGCAAAGAGCAGGTTCCCTTCTCTCGGGTGGACAGCTCACTTGACGTTTGGCAGCGCATGTGACTTTCTGGCCTGCTTTATTGTGCCATGGGTTCCTATTCCCATCTGTTAAATCGAAACATGCTGGACAGGAAGGAGCGCTGAATATTTTTTTGTGCAGAAGCACACATCCTTATGGAAGAGTGAATTACACAGATCCTATAAATGCAACAGTGTTTAGCATGTGTGTAAGCAAAACTGATATATAAAACAGATATGGAAACATATTCATTCACATAACACACAAAATAAATTTAAAAACATCACCTTGGGTCTTTTTTAATAATCCCAAATCCGTTTACAATATACCAACAGTCATTGCCATATCTGATCACAAATACTAGCAAATTGCAATACTGTGGAGTGTATCATTTCAAGTAGCTGTTTTCCATTTTAATTTATTTTAAATGGTAATATATTGCTGCAATGACAAAGCTAAATTGTCAGCCCCATTACTTCAGTCTGCAGTGTCAGATGATCCTTCAACAATCGTGATGGCTTGGTTATTATTAGGGCTGCATTATCATTTTATAATTCGCAGTAGTCACATCACAGGATTTGCAATGCTGAGTCTGTATTATAATTTTTTGAGGCCTGTGTAATGTTAATAACTTTAATAAAGTTAAATTTTATTAATTTTTTTCTATTTTTATTTTTCAATTACTGTACCTTGAGGTTAAATACTGTTAAATACTGTTAAATGCGGAATACTATAAAACATTGTTTATTTCAATTATAACTTTTTAATTACTGTATTAATATATCAATTTGTTTATTAGATTTTATGCAGATGTTCCCCTGATGTTGTATTTTTAATATGTTTTATATATATATATATATATATATATATATATATATATATATATAAATATATATAATAAAAACATTCTAAATGTCTTTACTGCCAATTGATTAAACAATTCATTTGTTGTCATCATACTGACCCCAAACTAATCGTAAATATATTCAATATATTCAATATTACAGATTTATTTATTTTTTTTTTTTTTAGCTCTAAACAGTTTGTATTTGTAAACATAGAAGGGGTCAGGCTTCTGTTGATGGTTTTACTTTTATTTGAAGTTTTAGCATGCATGCAGTAGCCTTAGTCCCAGAGACATCCAAAGGCAGAAGTGCGAACCGCAGCTAAATGTTTACACGTTTGAAAACAATAAAAAATACTGTAAAATTCCGAGATGCACATAATATCTGTGTGTGGCACTTAACGGCTCCTTCACATACACACGCATCAAGCAACTGAAGCAGAGCATGAAGGTAAACAAACAGCGGCTTACCATAAGCATTTTATCAATCATTTCTTTTAAACACTGTTAGCATTAAGAAGGAACATAGAAACGTTATCTGATTTACATTAATAGCGCAGATGTGAATGCGTCTGAAATGTTCTGATTGGCTGGAGTAAACGTCTCACGTCAGCGCGTTTTAATCATAAATGTGCTCTTTCCGGCAATTTTCCTTTTGCGTACACACAGCGCAGCATTCCAAATTTTCAAAAAGGGCCTGTTCAGACATACAGATCTTTCCAGAAAATTGCTGGTGATGTTCCGGAAAGGTCTGTATGTGTGAAAGGGTTAATGTTGCAAAAATTTGGAGATATTGTTTTGTTTTGAAAGCAGGCTTTCTCACTTTAGTATTATAACTGTATGTCAAAGCTATATACTGTGCCACCTTAGCATTCCTTTAAGCACAGGACCCATTCCAAAATATAATAAATTCATGTCTAACATTCCAGCTACACATACTGAACATGAGCAGGGTGAAAGCACTTGGTTCCTCTCCAGTTCATCAGAACTTGGCATGGCACTTTCATACAGTAACAGATTTGCAATATTCAGCTTTTTAGAATGTGCCAAGCAGATCACAGCAAGCTTGACATTTTCCTTCATATTCATTTGCCAGTCGTAGATTGAACCACCACACCAACTCCTAGCCAATAGCCATTATCGATGAGTCCAAACACAGTGTCTAGATGCCAAGGTAAAAGCAGGAAAAGATTGAAATCTGTTTTTCTGAATTAGCCACCACAAACAAACACACAGCGTCTCAGAAAACGCTGTCAGAGGCACACCACATGCCTTTATGACCACGCCAGCAGCAATAAACACAGTACAAATGTGAACTGTCAGCTAAGCATTTGCAAATACTATGTCTTTACTTTAATTACGTCCCAGTCATGGTCATGCAAACTCTCGCTGGAAGTCAGTTTAATTGAAGGCTTGGACGTGTGCACTGTTGTTTACTGAACATAAAATGCCTCCCGAAGACACGTCGGGCAAGTGTTAGTGTTTAAACACAGACACTGCTGTCAGCCACACTAAGACACACTGAGTGGGATGATAATTGAAGGGACATAAAGTAAAGCAAAGACAAAAAGATGAGATGAGAGTGCAGAGTTTACGACCTGGATAAACAAATGCTGGCCTCAGTGTAAACACAGCCGACCTGCAAAAACACTGAGGACAGTTGCCACTATAGAAATGTCCACAGTGATAAGGACTGCGGGTTTGCTAAAGGACAACGCCCAAGACCAAACTCTAGCTCTGAGGCGGCCGTTAAAAAGACCGCCAGTCCAAAGGCGCCACCAAGGAGAACCATAACAAACCATCTCCACAAACTTGAACTTCCATGAATTTACTAAATTAGCATTGACATTCACATCAAAACACTTCTCTGAACCAATGCTGTGGATTTACATTGTTTTCAGCAACTGCAGCTGCTGGTTTGATGAATTCAGTGTTTTCAAAACCTTAAGAAATTTGATTTCATTTCAGTGCACAATTCAAAAATATCCATATAATATTTATATATTTATACTACACTCCACAAATTCACACAATTTTATTCTATTTTCAAGACTTGGACTAAACCACTTATCTGACGTCTTTACAAACTTTTTGAAACATTTTGAGTGTATATGCATCCAATAAATAGACAGAATATCTGCATTTGCATTCTGAAGACTTAAAGATTTGAATCAATTACTGTAGCATTTGTTTCTAAAGCCACGTTGAAAATTGTCTACTGACTTTATTCTGCAATGTGGAAGTGCGCATCTTTCTGCGATTGCTTCAGATCTTCTGATTTAGTTTCGTATTGAAGAAGTGACAAGGAATAACAAATGTCAGAAAAAAAGGTCACTGTGGCTCAGTGGTTAGGATTGTCGCCTCACAGCAAGAAGGTCGTTGGTTCGAGTATATGCTGGTATAGTTGGAAGTTTATCCTGCTGACGCAACCCTTGATAAATAAGAGACTAAGCCAAAACAAAATGAATGAACGAACGAACGAACAAACAAACAAATGAATTAGTTAATGTAAAAGTTCAAAAACTTGCTCTACAAACAAGTATGTTTATGACTAAACACTACCTGACAAAAGTCTTGTTGCCCACCGAAGTTTTAGAAACAAACATTAACTTGCAGTCTAGTTGATCAATTGGTATCAGAAGTGGCTTATACGAAAAACAAAGGCCTCTAGATTGTGCTTCTTTTACCAAAAAAAAAATATGATCATGCCTTGATTTTTAATTATTTAATTAGGACAGTAAGGTCTGACTTTGCTATTGTCAAAAAAAAAGTCTTGTCACTTAACAGAAATAATGTCCAGTATAGAATATAAAGTCATGGCGCAGTGAAAAAACAAATAATTTTGTGTATGATTTCTATGAACTTGGAGGACTGCATTCATACATCTCCGCAATGACTCAAATAACATATTACAACACAACTTTGTTGTGGAGGCTGAAGTACAAGAAGGAGCACTACCCTGATGAAGAACTTGCCCTCTCCTGTGGTTTGTATTTTAATGGGCAACACAAATGTCCTCATACCTCATGCTGTTGATGTTGCCATCCACTCTGCAGATCTCTTGCATGCCCCATACCGAATGTTATGATTTTTCTTGGGTCCATGCTGGTTCCAATAGCTCTTCTGCAGTATGTGTGATGATTGAGATGCAGTTCAACAGATGATTCATCTGAAAAAAATCTAGCTTCTGCCACTTTTCCAAATGATCAACTAGAAGTCAAGTTATTACTTGTTGCTCTTATAACTGGGATCATCGACAAGACTTGTCAGGTAGTGTACATAAAAATAAAAATAATATAATTACGAAATACCAATTTGCAACATCAAGCAGTATAATGAGCTGTTTTTTATGGGTAAAATCAATGGAAGTGAATGAGACCAGTAGTATTGAGCCAATAAGGTTCCAATGGCTGCTTCAGCTCTTATTAGATGAATAAGGTTAATATCGCCTTGACAAATGCTAGTATATAAAAATGCCTGGTAAGAGACGATTTTTGTATTAACAACAAAAACAAATATTTACTACAAACAAGTTCAATCACAAATCCACTCACATTTGAAATCTGCAGTTGCACATTTGGAGTCATTAATTAGCTCCTTTGACAGGCACAGATTTGTTGTCTTGTCTTACAATGCCTAACAGCAAAATCAATCATTTTCTCTGTCTTTGCCTTGAGGCACTAATGAGTAATTGACATTTCTCTAAAGTTGAGAAACACTCAATCCTCAAACGTTCTCATCCTCTGCCCCATCATCTCTCTCTTTCTCTCTCTCTCTCTCTGCTCCATCTTTCACCAGTTGTGCTTATTACAAACGCATGTTGCTCTCAGTTTGCTTGTGAGTGCTGGTATTATGAAGTGATATCCAACTCTCACGCTGAACAAATTCGCAATGCACTTCTCCAGATTTCAGAAGAATTAAGTGGCAGACGGCATTGTTCTCTTTATATCTAATACCTTCTACCTAACCGGGGCCTTATAGCCAGCCATTCACCTTTTGTAAAGCTAGGTCTTTGAGTCCTCTGGCCACTAATAGGTTTGTGTTGACGTATAAGTGGAATTCTTGCAACGACGCCGGGACGCTGAGACCAGGCATTGGACTGTTATCGATGTGCCTATCAGGGCCAGACTGCAGGGTCCAGTTTCAGCATGAGTGCGGGGATCTCGGCCGGGAAGGGATTAGCCAGGAGGCCATGCTGAGCGATGCAGAACATTTGAGAAGGCTGAAGCCGGAGAGGGGTGTGAGACAGAAACAGGACATGTGACCTTGGGGAATAGACAAGGGTGGAAAACTAGACAGGTCATTACATTAATCTGTGGCCGCATGGTATTGCAGGCATTTGTTTGAGGAATAATAATGAGAATGAAGAAATATGATCGCAGAGGCGCTGGCAAAAAGAGCAGGATTACAGATTTCCGAGTGCAAACATGTTCACTAATATGACCTACCATATCAGAGACAGAGCTGATGTGACCCCTCATTACTCTTTAAAATAGTGCGGCTTGAGTTTGCTTCACATTTGTTGCTGGCAACTTTTCATTCTGTCAGCACTGATGGTTCTGTATAAGTACACATACATACTTATAGATCCTTTGTAATGATGGTATACTATTAGTAACTTACAATACAACACGTAAAATAACAATTACGTCAACACACACGTATATACGCGCGCACACACACGCTTCCGCATCTATTCAACCCTCCACCAAGTCAGAACAGGCTGTCACTTCAATCAGCCGGGGGTCAAGGGTCAGCAGGGTCAAATACCTGACCCCCTCTGTCAGAATGATGGGCAATGGTCAGTGTCTCATTCCTCACCCTGATTCTCATGCTCAGGCTTCCGATGATATTTTTATTTTAAACGTTTTTTATGTATTTATAAATAAACTAAGAGTAATATTTAGTATCATTTCATTGAATTTGGAGTAACGGCAATATAAATAATCATTCAAATGTTAACTCACCGAAAAATGAGAGAAAGTTGTCATCATTTACTTTTCCTTGTCATTCCAATCCCATACATTTTTTTTTTGTTAGTAAATCAAGGATCAAGTATAAGAGATTTATGTCTATCCTTTAAACGCTTATGTACACAAAACTCACCAAAAATCTGACTAAATGTTAAAGGGTACACGCTAATGCTAGTAATAATAATAATAATAATAATAATAATAAAAGTGGTAGTAATAGAAGTAGTAGGAATAATAATAATAACAACAACAACCACAACAACAATAGTTGTGGTAGTAGGAATAATAATAATAATAATAATAATAATAATAAAAGTGGTAGTAATAGAAGTAGTAGGAATAATAATAATAACAACAACAACCACAACAACAATAGTTGTGGTAGTAGGAATAATAATAATAATAATAATAATAAAAGTGGTAGTAATAGAAGTAGTAGGAATAATAATAATAACAACAACAACCACAACAACAATAGTTGTGGTAGTAGGAATAATAATAATAATAATAATAATAAAAGTGGTAGTAATAGAAGTAGTAGGAATAATAATAATAACAACAACAACCACAACAACAATAGTTGTGGTAGTAGGAATAATAATAATAATAATAATAATAATAATAATAAAAGTGGAAGTAATAGAAGTAGTAGGAATAATAATAATAACAACAACAACCACAACAACAATAGTTGTGGTAGTAGGAATAATAATAATAATAATAATAATAAAAGTGGTAGTAATAGAAGTAGTAGGAATAATAATAATAACAACAACAACCACAACAACAACGACAATAGTTGTAGTAGTAGGAATAATAATAATAATACTAATAATAATAATACTACTAATAATAATAATAATTCTAACGAAGCATGATCAAATTATAAGTTTTACTGTATTTTGTTAAGCTGTTCTAAACCTGCATTCCTTTAAGTTTTTTCTTCAGTATTATAAAACAGTATACATTTTGAAGAATGTAGGTAACAAGCTTTTTTTTGTCCCCACTGACTTCTGCAATGCTATTTTCCAGCAACTTTATTCACTGATGCAAAGGAACGCACAGAAGCTCACGCCACACACTTGTCTTTTTCCAGATATGGAAAATGAACAACATGCCCAGTTTGTTTACTCACGTTAACAAGATAATCTGCGAGTCGGTAGCAATTTTTACAGCTCTGTTTTCACAGCCTCTGGAGCAGTAAAGCGCTCAGGTAAAAAGCAGAGTGATTTGTTTTTAATGAAGAACAGAGACGGGGGACAGTATCCTGGGGATCCCTAATGAAAGGCTACACCGCACTTTGAAGAGTTTTACGGCTTGCACAGCTTTGAGTAAATCCAAACTAAATACTTATTATTTGAAAAGGTATTAAAAGGGCAGACTCTGTAATGTGAAGGGGTCTGGTGGTGATTAGTGAACAGGACGGGAATCACAGTTAGGAATTTCATCTGAATACCCCGGCCCTCTTGGAATTCCCTCACCTGTTGGGCTCAATCCTGCTGCACTGCTTAAACTTTATCTGAGATGCTATAAGCGTCTTTCCATTATCTTGCATTTTCATTATAAATTTGTGCAAGACTTTTGCAATATATTCTAAATGTTGATAATAAGCAATTGGAAAATCAAAGCACTTCCATCAACCAAGTGTTAACTGCAGCCAATGTACTAGCCTCTATATTTAACAGAAGGAGATGTAAACACATCAAACAATCAACTTCCACTCTAAGACTTTTTTCCAATTTCTTTTGTGTTCCTGACTCCACTTGAAGCACATTTTGAGTTTTTTTTTTTATTTTAACGATAACCTATTCCCTGCAAAAAAATGCTTTCTTACTTTGATTTTTTTTTTTTTTTTTGGTTTCTAGTTTCAGAAATAATACTGTATGCCAAAATTAGGTGAGTTTTTCCTTAAAACATGAAAAATAATATGCAAATGGGGTAAGCTACCTTATCTTGTTTTTCCTTAAGACATAAGATTATTTTGCCCCATTGGCAGATGCTTGTTGTAAGGAAAAACTTAATTTCGACATTATTTTTTTAAAACAAGACAATATGTTTTGCTTTTTTGAAAATGCCTATTGATTTAAGAATTATAAAACAAAAATCAGACAAAAAATAAGTAAGAAAAGCACTGCTTGCAATGTTGTCAAAAAGGTTTACCAAACAGTTTTTCAGTTTTTTCTAGCAATATTATGAGGTATCGTGTAATTGTTTAATTTTTTTTTTTCCTGATTAGGGAATTTAAATTGGAGAATTTGCTGTTAAAATGTCTAACCGCTGTTATGAATTGTTTCTCTGCAATACAAAACTTAAATATAAAAAATAAGGTTTCATTGAGATGTATTGTATGTGATTGGATGGTTGTCTGCCCACACTGTTAGACATTTCAAAGGGTTTTTACAGTAACTTACTGGCAACACTGTTGCCAGTAAGTTACTGTATTTTAGATTTACAGTATACAACTGTAAATCCGTTTACAGCATGTTACCGTAGTGTCTGAAAATGGTTAACTACTGTAAAAACCTAAGTTAACAGTTAGCTACTGTAAACCTTTTAATTTTGTCCTAAATATTTTATAATATAATTTTATTAATATTATTTTAATACTATAGACCTAAAAAAGACACAATTACAAAATATTAACAAAATAAACACTCTTTATTTAAAACACTGGAGATGCTTAAAACAAGCTTAAAAATGTGTAAAAACATTACATTGCAATCATTCAAAATATTTTATTTTAAGAAAAAAAAACATTGAAAATGACAAAGCACATTAACATACATGTACAAAACTAATTTAAGTGTCTGACCTGCATATTGTTGAGAAAAAAAACCCCAATTGTACTAAGTACTACTGACATTAAACCAGACACAATTACAAAATATTCCATTCTTTAAAACATTAATAATGCTTAAAGCATTTAAGGAAAATGTGTGAAAATTACATTAAGCAATAAAATCAACACATTAAAAATAAATAAATCACACAAAGCACTAGAACATATATGTACAATAAAAATGTAAACTTCTGAATTGCATATTGTTGGAAAAATAAATATTTGTAACTATTAGCCGACTCAGAAACAACCCAACTTTAAAATATTACTAATTCTGGTGTCAAATGCTCAACAAGGTCTGAATTCACATGTTCAAATGCAATTCATCTTTATTTCTATTGCACTTTTACAATGTAGATCAATGATGTCAAAGCAGCTTAACATAGAAGTTCTTGTAAATTGAAGCTGCTTCAGTCCAGTTTTCAGAATTTAAGCAGTAAATGTTACTGCTGAAAGTCCAAACACTGAAGAGCAAATCCACCGATCCACCAATCGTAGCCAAGCGATCCAGTGGCGACAGTGGCATGGAAGAAACTTCACCAACTGACGAAAGTGTAGAATAAAATCCCTTGAGAGATACCAGGCTCAGTTGGGCACGACCAGTTCTTCTCTAGCCAAACTTGTGCAAGGCCGCAGTCTAGGCACCGGAGGCTCGAAAGTTCACCAGTGGGTGGTCAGGCTGGCCCATTGGATCAATGCGGAAACTCATTGATCACGTGTGTCTTTTAGGATTCACTCCTCCATGACCACCACAGCATCTGGTCAGGATTTGGCCCAGTCCAGGATTATGAAGAACTCTGGATAAGGACAAACAGACTAACATAAGCATAGAAGAAGCTTGTTTAAAAAAAATAAATCATATACTGGTTAATTATTTTGAAGCATGGCAGCTAGGTTGGGGTAGTTTTCAGCTGGTACTGAGCAACTGGCTCCTGCTCATAACCTGCTCACTACCATGTTTAAAAGATAACTAACCAGAATGTCCTGTTTATTTTTTTTCCCTAACAAGGTTTTACAAAAACATTGTAGCATTTGTGATGGGTTGATTCACTGCAGGACAGATTAGACTATTTGTTTTATGTATTCCTAATAAACTAAAACTGACTGAATACTGATACAACTATTGAGAGTGTCTCACCTAATCCAAGTTCTCAGTTAGCTGGTGAAAGAAGGATAACTCACTGTTGTTCATGGTTGTCATTCTCTTCACTACTTCTCCTGCTATCTTCTGGCTCACTCTGGTTGTTGCTGTGCATTTTGTTTCATCCTCTGGAATTATTTATACAAAAAATTTTATTATTTTATTTATTACAAAATATTTAGGCAACATGAAATGGGGAAAAAGACATTTAATACATAGACAAATGCATGTATCCCAATACTAATTATTGTATTTTGAAATGTCTGACCCATGACAGACCTCAATCTGCTCAAAATATTATAAACAAAGATGAAAAAAACCCTACTAAATGGTTTAATAAAAAAAGGAAAAATATTTTTTATTTAGCTAGCAACTAAACATGTGACACATTTTGTATTAAAAGTAACGTTACTATATTGAGAAACAAATAGATGTACAGTACTTACTGTTGTATGAGGTCCAGTTTGCACAGGCAGGCTCCCAGTATTCTATATTGAGACCATAAAAAAGCCAAAAATACAGATAAGAATACCATGCTACAATCCACAACCTCCACACAACTTTTTTTTTATTTGTTTACCTTGGTTGCTTACTGGTCTTGCTTATTTTTTAAGCATAAGGCTGTGCTGATCAAGATGTTCCTCTGAAATGCTGTTTGTTTCTTCAGACAAAACCTGCTGCTGTGCCAGTGCCATATCTAAACAGAAAAAAATATAATGGTAACAATTATGTTAAACCAAATGTCAAGAGTTGTGATAAAAAAATAATTAGCAAACAATAAATAGTAAAAAGATGGTTATTAGCATAATGCATAGAGGTAAAATTGGTTTTATATTAGCAGATTCAGACTTCCCCCTTAATAATTTAATTTCAAAAAAGTATTATTTGCAAACTCTAAATAGCGAAATCATTTTAGCAGCTAATGACTATCAAAGTACAACATGCTCAAGGTCAAATAAACAATGTTAATGTTGATTTCAAGTCATACTGGCATGCTAATTCTGATCGAATATTCAAACTAACATGGTAAACAGTATATAGTCTTCTAAATGAACGAATGTGCGAAAATAAAACCAACTTTACCTCTATGCATATTGTATAGATTTACGTTAACGTTCTTATAGGTTACGTCGCGATGTTATTTTCTCAAGCTAACGTTATAAGTTAAGTTACTCTAAACCAGAGAAAAATAAGTTCACAACATCTAATATATATATATAGTATAAATCAATATAAGTTAAACGTTGCATGTTAAAATGAGTGAGTCCAATTCAGTATAAACTTAGCTCAGTTTAGCTAACAGTTAACATTACCATTTTAAGATCGCTTCAGCCAATGTTGCCGAGCAAACAAATGCTAATAGAGGTGCTCAAATCAATGTCGAGTGTTGTCAGCACAGACAGACGCGCTTTTACCTGGATTATTTGATGGTCTTTCATTCATATTCTTCTGGGGGAAAACACTCTCTGCCGGACCGTTGTCTCGTGCTAAGTGTCCTCCAAAACTGTCTGCATACCTCTGGTTCCCTCCTAAACCAAAACCCGCTGCAACACCGGTTCCTATGTAAATAAATAAAAAGATATGACGAACAATGGCTAATAGTCATAAACAGTCTTATTTAAAGTAATAGTAGTGTTAATGTAATAAATTAAATAAAGGTAACATCTTAATAGATGATATATTTCTCAAATAACGCCAAGCCAGAGAAAATAATAATAGCCAACTTTATACTTTACTTTGTTCTATTCTCGTCCACAAAACATTCTGTAAAATGAAACACTGCCTCAGCTTACCAGTGTAAAGTTTGATAAATCCAGTATGTTCTTCAGGCACACTAATAAATTGTCCTCCAGAATTGCTCCAGGGTCCTCAGGCAAAATGTGGTGCAGAGTAGTCGAATCGCCGCAAGGTGGCGTTAAAGCAGTTGTGGAAAATACAGTGTAATACACGAATTTTTACAAATACAGTACATCGCTGTATATGTTGTTCGACGTCACACTAAATTCCCATAATGCAACGGTAAATACAGTTATTTACCGTAAAAGGAATTTGCAGTATTACACTGGGTGAAATACAGTAAATAACTGTATAATTTACAGAAATGTCTAACAGTGCAATTGAGTAGCTTTACTTGGACAAAGCAAAATTAAGACCTATTTAAAATTATTTAAGACCTACAACACAATATTGTAGCAAATTTAAGAGGTTTTAAGGTCTAAAATTTAGTTTTTGAAATTTAAGACATTTTAAGACACTGCAAAGTACACCATATATACTTACTCATACATATATCATTTTTGTGTTGTTGTTTGGAACGTTGCAACTGTGCAGCTATGCAACTGCAGTTTTTTTTTCCATTAATTTATATTTTATATTTTTATATTTTACAATGCACAAGTGCCCGATGTAGCCCCTAAAGCATCATGGACCATGGAAACAGATTCTGTCAATTTATGTATTGCTATAGCTGATCATATGATTTATTTATGTACACATAAATGACGTAAATTGTAAAAAAAATATTTTCAGTTTTGCTAAATATAACTATTTTAAATTGTCTTAAAAACCACATCACTAAAAATATGTTGCAATACATAAAATGGGGATTTCAAGAGTTCACACTTAGCTGATAATTGATTAGAAGCTTGTTTGGCATGCTGTACCAGGAGAGAGCCCTGAGCTCATAAGATCCTTGAGCCTGGGGCCCCCTCCCGATTGCAAGGCGAGAGGGGAGTTTGAGCTCTGGTAGATCTTGAGAACTCCTCTGCTGTTATAGATAATGAACAGATACTGATTGCTCTTAAAAGATAACTACTTACTAGGAGCATGTCTATGATGCCAATTTGGATAAGTCAATTAACTTAAGTTGCATGTTTTTTGGCAGTGGGAGGAAACCGGGGAACCTGGAGAAAACCGACGTGAGCACTGGGAGAACCAGAAAACTCTGCACAGAAATGTTGGCTGGCTTGGTAAGGACTAGAACCAGTGACGTTCTTGCTGTGAGGCAACAGTGCTAACCACTGGGCCACCGTGATATGGAACATATTGGCTTAGGAATCATCTGATTGGTGAATCCTAAATTGTATAATGCGGGGCCAGCTGCAAGCAATCATAATCACGTGATCCTCTCGAAATTAGCTTATAAATAAACTTCACATATTGTTACAATGTGTTTCCATCAGATGTGCTTTCAAGTCACAATTTCAATTCTTTCATCATGAATGGCAACGTCATCATTGTCACTGTTAAACAGCAGGCATATGGAAATATCCATACACTGCTAAATATGTTCTTTGTAGTCTTTTAAAGTGCTGTTTCAAAGGTTCAAAGAGTTCAATGGAGTTGAAGCTCTTGGAAAGTCCACATTGCTGCATCAAACCACATTCCTCCCTGTCAACTATGGGTTTGGTCTATAGAGGGATCATCTCCGACTAAGAGCTGTTGACCTCTGCAGATGGACGCCTGAAATGTCATTGTCTTTTAGGTCAGGAAGATCTTAACATGGACAGGAAAGAGATTGACATATCCTGCCTGACTGCTGATACAACTACTTTGATTAATGACATTTATACCATGGATAAAATGCATTATTCAGGTTAGAGAAAGGATCAGGTGGATATAAATTTTTACAGGTATCTCTTTATTTACCAATTAATATGTAGTTTATTTCTCAATTTACGTGCTTCAGGTAAAAAAAAAAAAAAAAGAATAACAGAAGCTAAAGTAAAGACAGCTGGAAGACAGTTAAGAGTTCAGGTGCTAAACATTTTTTCAGAGAGCTAGAACGAGAGAGAGAGAGAGAGAGAGAGAGAGAGAGAGCGAGAGAGAGAGAGAGGGGGCAAATGGGATATTGTTAGGTCATTTGTAGGTTTGTGTATGAGTGAAAGGCTTTCGTCGAAGCATGAAACCATCAGCGCACCTGTCACCTGATCAAAGGCCTGCAATCACATACTAATATGCGTGTTTACGTCAGTGAAAAGCATGGGTGTGTAAAAGCGAACAAAAGGAAACAAAGAGAGAGACGCTGCAAGCAAAATATGTATCTTGTCTCATTTACTATATTTACAACAGTAATATCCCTTATTTTGTGCTTAACTGAAATAAAATAAATAACTAGTAATACTTTAGTATTATTTCTTATTATTAACTGGTGGCTTATTAGCATGCATATTGCTAGTATATTGGCTGTTTATTAATAATTATAAAGCACATATTAGTGTCTTGTTCAGCAAGACCATATTTAGGATCCCTAAGTCCTAACACACATCTATATTTAACATATTACAGTAGTTCCTAAACTTAAATGCAACCAACTAAAGATTTAAAAATGTTATATGTATATATATTGAATATTCAAACACAGTGGCTTAGTGGTTAGAGTCCCGGCTGGGTAAGTTTATATTTCTGTGTGGAGTTTACATGTATTCCCTGTGTTTGCGTGGGATTCGGTTGGCGGTTCATTCCGCTGTAATATTTAAATATTTTTTAAATTTAATATTTAAGTGTGATGTAAATATCAAATTATCGTAAAAATCTGATGAATTTTTAATAATTTTTTTAATTGTGTTACATATCTGTAATAACAACAAGCAGCTTGATATATTCATTCTGTCATTCATTTATTCATTTTCTTTTTGGCTAAGTCCCTTTATTTATCAGAGGTCACCACAGTGGAATGAACCGCCAACTTATTCAGCATATGTTTTACACAGCAGATGCCCTTCCAGCCGCAACACAACACTTTGTAACAACACCACACTCTTGCACATACTCACATACACTATGGCCAATTTAGCTTATTTAATTCACCTGTACCACGCATTTGGACTGTGGTGGAGCACCCGAAGAAAACCCATGAAGACATGGGGAGAACATGCAAACTCCACAAGTGCTACCCACTGCACCACCGTGCTGCTCCAACTTGATATAAACAAAAAATAAAAGGATTAACTGTAATACAAATAAATATGAGTCACACTTTATTTTAAGGTTCAATTCTCGCTGTTAGCAAATTATAAACTGTGATTTTAGCTCAATAAATTCCTAATTTGCTTCTTATTAATAGCTATTAAGTTAGATTTGGGTATTGCATAGGATTTGATATGTAGAATAAGATCATGCAGAATATGTACTTCATAAGTACAAACAAACAGCTAATATTTTAATAATATGCATGCTAATCAGCAACTAATTAGTAGTGAGAATATTTTTTTTCTTGTGTTTTTAAAGTAATACTATTCAAAATATTGTTATAATTATAAATATTAAACTTGTAAAATACAAGCATACATAAAATACAAAAGCATACTATGAAAATAGTATTACAAAATACACAAATATTTTAATATTTAAAATATGAACTATAAAATATAAACCCCTTCAGTTTGGGAATAATAGTTTTGTCTCTCAGGCTTGTTTTTTGTTTGTATTTGTTTTCTTCTTGCGTTTTATTCCTCCATGTGCCCTCCTCTTTCCTCCACATTCTGAGAGCTGAGTGTTCTTATTGCTGCTCTCTGATTTAGGATGGAGCTTCAGAAAGCCT
The DNA here is from genome assembly GCF_052040795.2 of Danio rerio. Taxonomy (NCBI): domain Eukaryota; kingdom Metazoa; phylum Chordata; class Actinopteri; order Cypriniformes; family Danionidae; genus Danio; species Danio rerio. Next base: position 36,096,822 of record NC_141027.1, read on the forward strand.
GTCAAGCTCCAGTCAAACTGCAGAGTGAATAGTGAACTGCGAACATTTTCTACTGCACTGTATGAGTATATGTGTGTGTGTGTGTGTGTGTGTGTGTGTGTGTCGAGAAGGCATCGCTCTCTCTTTGTCAGCTCCAGGGGTTTCCGTCTGTTGTCACAGAGATGCGTGGGTGATGTCAGCATGTTCTGTACTGCCATTTGGTTCAAATACAGCCCATAATGATCGTGTTTTGTTCTCTTCATGTGCAGATTTTCTCTGAGCTCTACTGCATGAAATAACTCCAGTTTTACCTGTTAGCAGACAGAAGACATTTGAAAACTCTGAACTCAGCTAAAGCTCTCTCTCTCTCTCACACACACACACACACACACACACACACACACACACACACACACACACACACACACACACACACACACGATACTTTGACAGAAACTGTTTAGAGTTTACAGTTCATCCTGTGCATTGTTCAATTATTTAATTTTATATTATATTTATGATGTTGTTTGAAGAGATTAGTGCTACATGAGTATTTTCTAAGCACCCACTGATCATTTTAAATTAGACAAGCCTTTTTTTATGTCACTGTACCTTTAAGATTTCTCTGTTAGTTATTCCCTCAACATTTGCATAGACATAAATAAGGCAAAGAAATATTTTCATTGCATCATTCATTCATTAATTTTCCTTTGGCTTAGTCTCTACTTCAGAGGTCGCCACAGCAGAATGAACCACCAACTATTCCAGAATATATTTTGCGCAGCAGATGCCTATTAATTCACCTATAGTGCATGTCTTTGGACTTTTTCTGCTTCTCTTGATTTTTCCTCTTTTTTTTTAAATTTGTATTTAATATTTTTCTATAGCATATAAATTTGGGTGTAGTTGTTTTTGGATCATTATTGTAAGTTATTTTGTCAGATAAGCTCCAGATTTAGCTTTAGTACTGACTAATCTAATGTATATGCACAAATATAGTATGGTAATAAATAATTTAAAAGATAGATTTGTGAGGGGTGTACTCATATATGCTAAGCACTGTAAGTGATAGCCACATGTGTTACAGTTAAGTTCAGCAACGTATTTTCCAGCTTCATAATATAAAAACACACAAAACCCAGCCTAAACACCATAACAACAACATGAAAAGCGCTACAAATGAAATAAAGAGCCATATACCATAGTAAAGTCTCTATGTTCCATAGTGTTAAACTGAAGCTACACATCTAATATCAAACATTTGCAAAACAATATTTACCTCAGTGTTATTGATTGGCAGTAATCGCATAAGAAACATTTTTCCACAGAGAGTCAGGGATCAATATCACTGTCAATCTTCATCTCGTCCTTCCTCAGTCCCCTGACACACACACAAACATATTGACTATTACACAACGTCCCCTTACCATTTTAACTCAAATCACCCAAACAATGAGGCTGTGACCTGCATTTGACAGTCTTTTGCTCAAAAATCAAACAATTAGCTGCTAATGTGAAACACTTTTTTTCTGCTTTTCACTCCTTCATTCATTCCCAAATACATCTGTCTAACCTGTCTAAAGATGCCTGTTACCGTGCTGCTATTTTGTTCAGGAGTTAGCTGATCAGCGGTGGCTAACACTAAGAGGTCAATACTGAAGTATATCCCACCTGTTCCAACCAATCAAACAGAGGCCTACGGCGGCAATTATGACATTTAGTCCTGCGGATTATAATTTCAAATAAGTGTTTAAAGCATTCTCCAACGATCAAGTGAGAGCTGCAGAGAATCAATAAGAATAGACTGGAGATAATCCATAGGAGAGAGAGACACACACACTCGAGTGGCTGCGGGTGTGTGTATGGAGTGGATCAATAGCTTGTGTTAAGTAGTGGAGAGGAGGTCTCAATGATGAACTAATGCTTGTCCGGACTATGTCTTCCTCTCTCTCTCTATAGAGCTCTCGCTTCACTGGGTCAAGCTGAAGGGCCAGGTGGTGCAGTACAGAGAAACACACACACATGCACACACAGATGGCCACAAACTCTACCACCCTCCAATTTGCCTTCCCATCATGCTCTCTGGGCCCCAGTATGATATTCTTGGAGGTTAAATACTGCCACGCCCCCCTTTAACCTCCTCAGCACCTGATTGGACACACACATGCTCATCAAGTTACAATTACAAACTGTTTTATCGCAGCTATTGTACAAGAGAGATATAACAGAATCAATGGTGCAAAGTATCTCATCAAATATGAGACAAACTACATTTTTGCAGTACAGCAGCTCTAAAAAGTCAATAGTGTCAAGTTCAGTTAAGTTCAATAATGTTGTTTGTCCACCAAAAGTGTTAGGTAGCTGAAAAAAGTGCTTTTAGAGAGTAAGACAGTAACGATTTTGCACATAATTAGTTTTTGAACAAAAACATTGACTAAATGTAGAAAATACACTCACTGGCCACTTTATTAGGGACATCTAACTAGTACTGGGTTGGACCGCCTTTTACCTTCAGATCTGCCTTTAATCCTTCGTGACAGATTCAACAAGGTACTGGATTTTGGTCCATATTGACATGATAGCATCACGCAGTTGCTGCAGATTTGTGGATGCAAATCTCCCATTCCACCACATCCCAAAGGTGCTCTATCGGATTGAGATCTGGTGACTGTGGAGGCCATTTGAGTGAACTCATTGTCATGTTCAAGAAACCAGTCTGAGATGATTCACGCTTTATGACACAGCGTGTTATCCTGCTGGAAGTAGAAATCAGAAGATGGGCACACTGTGATCATAAAGGGATGGACATGGTCAGCAACAGTTCTCAGGTAGGCTGTGGTATTGACACGATGCTCAATTGGTACTAAAGGACACAAAGTGTGGGTCCCCCTCATCAAGATACCACCACCTGAATCGTTGATACAAGGCAGGATAGTTTAATGCTTTCTTGTTGTTAACACCGAATTCTGACCCTACCATTCGAATGTCGCAACAGAAATTGAGATTCATCAGACCAGGAAATGTTTTTCCAATCTTCTGTTGTCCAATTTTGGTGAGCATGTGTGAATTGTAGCCTCCGTTTCCTGTTCTTAGCTGACAAGAGTGGCACCTGGTGTTCTGCTGCTGTAGCTCATCTGCCTCAAGGTTTGTTGTGTTGTGTGTTCAGAGATGCTCTTCTGAATACCTCGGTTGTAATAAGTGGTTATTTGAGTTGCTGTTGCCTTTCTATTAGCTCAAACCAGTCTGGCGTTTCTCCTCTGATGTCTGGCATCAACAAGGCATTTGAGCCCACAGAACTGCCGCTCACTGGATATTTCCTCTTTTTCTGACCATTCTCTGTAAACCCTAGAGATGGTTGTGCATGTTTTAATAAGCAAATTTGTGTTAACATGCAGTTGGAGAGGTGTAGCTAATAAAGTGGCCGGTGTGTGTACGTTCTGGTCCTCACATTGAATGAAAGCATAAAAGCACTATGTAAAATAGCTGACAGAAGCATTTATTTATTAAATTGATGAGACACTTATTGGACATCCAGTAACATTGATCTGCTTTCCAGTGTTGCACTCAAAAATATTTTTCTGCTTGTTCAAACTACTTATTTAAAATGTGATGAAACACAATTCTGGAGATTTTTGTTGATTAAAATCTTAATTGTTTTTTGTTTAATACTTTAATTAGTTATCTTAACATAAAGTATTTGTCTTTGACAACATGAATGGATTGTGTGGAACTATGATTTTTTTATTTATTTTTTTTATAATGTGTACTTGCTGATGTTGTTGAACTTGTAATAAGACTGTTGTGACAGAAGATTTGTGAAGCATTCATTCTTCCAATTCAATGTGATTGGACTGGCTGGTTAAAAAGTGACAGTGATGAACACTGCATTTTATGCATTGTAATGTAACTCTTGGGGACCAAACACTCAGCACCTCATGATACTAAAACATGTGGCACTCCCATTGAAAACAGTTGCAAATATACATAAGCCTCGCTTTCATTGACACAACTGTGTAAAATACATCAATAATGAAATGAGTTTAAGTTAGCTATAAGCAGCTAAACAGGAGGCAAAAGTTACGTTAATTAACAAAAGTCAGCTCAGTTCTGCTCAATAACTGATGTTGCAATAGAAAAACAACCCAAACATTGTGCTCTGTGTCATTACATTGGTTGAATAAACTAGACTATTTGGGAAAAGGTGCCCTCATGACACTCGTACACAGATGAAAGTCATATCTAGTCATACAAATTGATTATAGAATAAGTATCAGATCGCCTCACAGCAAGAAGGTCCCTGGTTCTCCCCATGTTCGCATGGGTTTTCTCAGGATGCTTCGGTTTCCCACACAGTCTATAGTCATGCGGTACAGATGAATTGGGTAGGCTAAATTGTCCATAGTGTATATATGTGAATGGGAGTGTATGGGTGTTTCCCAGTGGTGAGTTGCAGCTAGAAGGGCATCCGCTGCATAAAACATATGCTGGATAAGTTGGCGGTTCATTCCGTTGTGGTGACCCCAGATTAATAAAGGGACTAAGCTGAAAAGAAAATGAATAAATGAACAACGTTGTCACGGTAGCGCAGTGGGTAGCAAGATTGCCTCACAGCAAGAAGGTTGCTGGTTTGAGCCCTGGCTGGGTCAATTGGCGTTTCTATGTGGAGTGTGCATGTTCTCCCCATGTTTGCATGGGTGCTCCGGTTTCCCTCAGATCAATTAAGGTACAAAGCCGAAAAGAAAATGAATGAATAAATAAATGAATGAACAATGTTGTTGTTATTGTGAGCCTAAATAAAAACAAACACCTCCCAAATTTGCCATACTCTTACTTATGCAACCAAAAATGAAGGATTTTCTGCTGTTATCCAGAAGTGCAAGGAAACTCAGGCGCATTCACTGACCCCACTGAAAGTGTCGTCTAGATGGCTGATTTTATTGTGGAAAGCTTTAAATGTGTCACTACACACTAGGAGACAAGGTGGTTCAGTTTTACCCTTTGACCTATAGGCTATAACTTTTCCAGAAACTAGTCATTATTTTCCTGGGGAGTGCACAAATTAGCAGGGTGAGCCCCATGGCTGGTTTTGAAAGCTTGTTGATCTTAGCAAGTGGGGTGTCAATGGTTGATTCAATTGGTTTTGCTCTTGTTCAGTAGTGTGTCAATGCAGCCAATTTTTAAATATCATTATATATTATTAAATGTATTTTAACACCAGACTAAGAAAGATAAAAGTGACAGTGAGTGACAAAAAGGTAAGATTGGGTGATGAAAAAAACAATTCTTCTTTGGCCAAATTAATGAACGTTATGATTTTTAGATACAGTTTTCATCACAAGCTAGATTTGTGGTTGACTGTCTGAAAAAGTTCTGCCTCTCACTCGGTCTCACTGCATCAAAAGTCAGTTTTTATGCATGTCAATGCTAAATATTACTAGATACACCTCACTTTTTTCATTACAAAAGGTGTTTTTTGTAACTCAGAGCAGGTGAAAGCATGTTTTCGGCATCACGCAGGAAGTCCCTTTTTCACCTGCTCACTTTATGCTTTCTTTTTCTGAAAACAACAACTCCCGGATCCATCATGCTCCTGTATCTCCTCAAAAGACTGCGTGATGCCTTCAGCCAACGAGGCTGCCAGGGAAACAAACCCTGTTGTGCCTAAACAAACTAAAAGCATAGTGAAGCATCTTCACAGTCAGCTGCAGACACAAACATAAGACATCATATCCTGGAATCATTCCCCTCAGAGGTGGATTTCCCTGGAGCTCTCTCTGCCAACATTGGAAACGACTGCTAAGGAGGGATAGAATGAGAGGGAAAGAGCAGGAGAGACAGAATTTTAAAAGAGTATCTAATGTAAAGGTACAGAAACAGACGTGGCGCATATAGATATGTGTGTGTGTGTGAGAGTGTGTGTATATGTGTGTCTTCATCTTCCTGCCGAGTCGTCACCTTCCTCCCTCAGTTCAGCGCCTTGTTACTCCTGCCACTTGACGCCTCACCGCGCTGCACTGCCTATGAATAATATACGAGCGTGCCACACTACAGAAGATAAAAGAGCACGCTATGTACCCTGGGTCAGAGAGAAAGAGGAAGAGCCAGAGAGAGGCAGGGGTAAAAGAGAGAACGCTGTAGGAGAAAAGGAGGAGTGTAGGGTGTCTTTGCCGGGATCTCAGTCCTTGTCCCGTCTCCCTACTCTTTCATAGCAGAATCCGTCTTCAGCAAAGGTGACAAGACACATCACTGTCAGAAGCAGCCGGCAGCCACAGTTATACACCTGAACATATGAACATACACACACACACAGCCGCTCTCTCTTGAGATATAATAAGTAAGAGGGCTTTGGCCCTGTGTGTGTGCTCTACAGGGACGAGGGCTGCTGTGCCCCCAGACTCCTTCTAAGGTTGGCGGTGTGAAAACAAACAACACTTTTGATCATGAGCTTCCACGTCTCACCTGGAAATGTTCATAGGAAAGACGTCCCTTATTGACACATGGTGGGAGAGTTCAGACGTTCAAGGGTTTGCTCCCTCTCTCTCTCTCTCTTTCTTTGCTGTTTCTTTTCTCGGTTTTACACACATGCATCCAGATACACGTTTACACTGACACTGCCAACAGCATCATGCAATTTTTTTGAAGGGATACCTGTGATTGTCCTTTATCACTTTTGTTTACCATGATCTAGAATGGCTGAAAAAAAAAGTATATAGAAAATATATTTATGTAAAAATTCAAATAGAACACGCCAGTAGTAGACAACAAAAACTCATTCTGAAAAAGGCATCCCTATATACATTTCTGAAGATAATGAATGATGTAGCCAGAAGTATGCTACAGGAGAGTATGACGCCATTCCTTTACATGCTTGCATGCTGACCTTTATGTGGACGGCTTTTCCAGTTTTTCCAGTGAGCACAGAATGGTTCCAGAAAGTGGGTAAGACAAAAACTTAAGCTAAAAAAATAAAATAAACAAGTAAATAACATGGTGAGAATGTGGTAAAATCTGAAAACGTTGTAAAAATGTGGTGCGGGCTTTTCTTTTTCTGGATTGCTTTTGAAATCTGGAAATTGGAAAATGGGTTGGCGGGTCAGTCTGTGCTTTAAAAACACTATTGGTTGGGTTTAGGAAAGGAGAAGAGTGAGTCAGTCGATCGGTCATTCAGTCGGCAGTGGCCTCTGGTGGATTTTTTAAGAACAGTAGGTGCGATTTTTTTTTGGTGGATTTTTTAAGAACAGTAGGTGCGAATGGCACTCACAAGAGAAATTTGAGTTCTGAAAAAGTGTAAAAAGCGGCCTCTGGTGGATTTGCAAAAACAAAAACTGCAAAAAACATAGCTCCTGGTACATATTTGGCGCTCTCCAGATATGTATATAGTGGTACATTTTCAGAATGAGCCTGGGTTGTTAGTAGGGCATTTTTTTTTCTTTTACTTTCCTTTTACTCTGTTGATTTACAATAAAGTTCCATCACAATAAGACTACATTAAAGTCAATGTAATGTAATGTGTTTTTATATGTATTCACTAGTCTGAACCTACAATGAACAATTCATTTTTTAAAGTATTAATTCAACTTTATTAATGTTATTTAATGAAATAATGTGGCTCATTGTTAATTCATTTTAACTCACAGTGCATTAACTAATGTGAACAAAAAAAACTTTGGATTTTAAGAATGCATAACTAAATGTGGAACTATGACTGTTAAATGCTACATACATATTTTTTATTTTTTGTTGATGTTGGTAAATGCATTAACTAATGGTACTCTGCTGCCAGATTTTAGTTTGCAATTGTTTCATTTATACATGCAATTTGTGACAAACAAAGTCACATTTGTTTTATATAAAATCATTACAGTTCCGATTTTTTTTCTTGTCCCTGTCCGGAGCTCTTTTAATAATAATAATAATATATATATGTTATTACCGAAAATAATATACAGAAAAGTCATAAAATATTGTAATAAAAAATATAGTTGTCACCATATGAGGAAAAATTGCATTGATGATTAAGCAAGAATTCATACATATGAAACTTTAGTCACAAGATAAAATTAATGTGATTACGCAAAATCATTCCAAAGTTACATTCTGAAATCTAAAATCACATCCCAAAAATATGAAGTAGCAACACAGAAAAATATGGACACAGTTACAAGATACATAGTAACAACTGCTTGATATAAAGTTGCTCTGGCAAATGAAGCCACAATTACAAAAAATATGAAACTGCAATTTTGAGATATTTGTGTGCCCACAATTACTAGGCACAGAGTTGCAACTGAAAGATATAGTCACATTGTGAGATATAAAGTTGCACTTTAGGATGAGGTCTTAATTACAATATATAAAGTTACAGTTGTGTGATATATAGATGCAATTACGAGAAGTCACAACTGCACAATCTAAAGTTACACTTCGAGATAAAGTTGCATTGGTGGATAAAGCCACAATTACAATATGTACTAATTGTAATACGTGCAATTACGTGAAATGAAGTTGCAATTTTGTGATATAAATATCACATATAAATATCAGTCTGTCAAACAAAGTTGCAATGCTAGCTAAAGTTGTAGTTACCTATATGAAGTGGAAAAGGTGAGATCCATAAGCAGTTCTGATAATAAATTTCGCTGACGCTTTAGTTTAAATACCAATTCCCACTATTAGCTACTGGCTTATTACCTACTTTTTAATAATATGCTAGCAGTTTATTAGTACTTATAAAGATTTTATTAGTTTTGTTCTTGTCCAGTAGTGTGTCAATGCAGTTCAAATTTTAAATATCACAAAATGTTTATTGTATTTTAATTCTGGTTAAAGAAACACAAAAGTGATTCTCAGTTATATGGAACCAGCTCCATAGAGTGATGAAAAGAATATAGTGCCAATTCGTCTTTGACCTAATTAATGAACATGTTATGATTTTTAAATGCAGTTTTTATCTCAAGCTAGTTTTGTGGTTGTCTGTCTCTTCGCAGTTCTGCCTCTCACTCAGTCTTACTGCCTCAAAAGTCAGTTTTTATGCATGTCAGTGCTAAATATCACTAGATACACCTCACTTTTTTCATTACTAAAGGTGTTTTTTTGCAACTCAGAACAGGTGAAAGCATGTTTTTAATGCTTTAGTTTAAGCACCAACTATTAGCTACTGGCTTATTACCTTTTTATTAATAATATACTGACAGTTTATGAGTACTTATAAAGATTTTATTCTACATTCATAATCCTACTCAATACCTAAAACCCCCCAATACCTTACTATAAATAAACAGCAAAATATTAGTTTATTAAGCTAAATGTCCTCATGATTTGTTATTAGTAGTAATTGTACCTAAAAATAAAATGTGACCAAAATTATAATAGTAAAAATATAATATATATATATATATATATATATATATATATATATATATATATATATATATATATATATATATATATATATATATATATAAATAAGCTAAAAATATGCACAAAACATCTTGAAATATAAAAAGCACAATTATAAGAATTAAGTCACAGTTATATTTTACAATGTTCCTTCTGAGACAGAAACGTGCTTCAAAGAAAGTCATATCAAGCTAATTCTCTGTAGAATTTGAGACAAAATTGGTATAATTTTAGACTAGGGCTGTGCGATTTGGGGAAAATATCAAATTACAATATGATTTGCGATTTAATTCTGTAGTCAAGCTTCAGCTCTAGATTCTGTATGGTAGCTTATTACTGCTAAAATGCAGTAAGTGTTAGTTAAAAAGGGAACTGAAAAGATGTTAATTAACATCAACATTTATTCAAATTTGTTTGTAAATATTAGGAAATTAAATAAATTGTTCTCTAGAGCAAACAGTAGTGAGTAGGCTTTAGTTATCTCTTGGTGCCTTCGCAATGTTTTTTCATACGGTGTAACAGCTGCAAACAACTTTGTACATTGTACATTGCTGTTAATAGCTAAATTAACTGTCACTGGCAATACTTCAGTTGACTTTTTACCAAGACACTCCTCATTTATGCATCTGTTTTGCTTTTTTATGTGCTGGTTGTTGTATTTCCTTGTGTTGTGGCGACAATTCTGCGACAGCTCTTACAAATTACCTGTTTTTGTTCAGTGTCTGACTCTGAAACCAAAATATTCCCATATTTCCAACAAGCTGTTTTTTTTTTTATATGGATTCATCTGTTAATGCTTCTGAATCAGCACAAGCCATCATTCTATCATTGTTTGTTTGTTTTATTGTGGGTTTTCTACATAGTTTGGTAGCGCAATTGTAATTGGGCAGAACGAAAGTGTGCTCACTACGACTGTCACACACAGATGGCAGTCACACATTTGCTCTGGGTGAAGGAAATTATATAATACACATATATTTCATATCGCAGCCTCTAGCAATTAGCTAATCGCTTAATTTCAAATGTATATTCAATCGATTGCGATTTGATTTCGATTAATCACACAGCCCTATTTTATATACATAAATGTAATTTTTGGTACAGTGATTTAAAAAAAATAGTTTATCAGTTATTTGTTTGTCTAATTATTTTTGACTAATCAAAGATTGTGTCTTTTTTTTGTTTGCATTTGTTTTTGACAAAAATACAAGGCAAAATACTTCTGCATACAGTAAAGTCCACGCATTCTTAAATTAAGTACACTGTAAAAAGTAAAATCTGTAAAAAACAGTCAAAAGACTGGGAGCAAGGCTTCCAGAGATATTCCATTAAACTACAGAAAAATGACCATTTCACAAAATTACAAGCAAAAACTGTAAAATTACAGAACATACTTTATGGTCAAAAATAATTAAACTATAGTTTACTACTGTTGATAATTTGCATTTAAACTGTGAAAAAAACATCTAAAAGGTATTTACTGCCATTACTAATTATTACTGCAAATATACAGATTTTTGCTGACATTTTACAAATTATTACTGTAAATATATATTTTTATTGTAGTTATACAGATGAATTAATGTGTGTAGTTTTTCAGTGACCCGCAGCCGCTAGATCACTGGTGATTGTAACAATTAGCATAGCAACATTGTTAGTGTAGTAAAATAAACATTTTACAGTTTACAGTGCATGCATTATATGGAGCCTACAAAAATAGGCTATTATTTGACTTTATTAATCTCACGTTAATTTTAACTAAAAACAATTTGACTGAATTTTTGTTTCCCTCTTTTTACAGGAGTAAAAATGAACTTTTTTTATTTATGTAAATATTAATGCAAAATTACGTTACTCTCTAAAAAAATACAGAACATTTCCTTTAAAAAACAGAAAAAATATAGTAATACCAAAATACAAGCAATATCTGTAAATTTAATGTTATATTTTTTATTACAGAACATATCTGTAAAACAACATGTACTTCGCTGTATAATGAAAAAAAAAAGAAAAATTCTGTAAAATATAACAGACAATTACCTGTAAAATAACGTTTATTTTTTACAGTGTATAATCACTAATTCTAATCATATAATCCCTGATTTCTCTTTGAGAAAAACCCAATAAAAACTTTGTTTTCTCACACTACAAGTCATTCTCTATTCAAACCTGCCGGCTTTTACGTCACACCAGCAGCTGTTTAGTCATCTGAAGTTTCACTTAATTTTTTATAGTTGCCCATCACGGGTTTGGCATGCAACACACTGGCGTATAGTGTTCGGTTCCCATTGTGAATTTTGAGTATTGTCTCACAGAGAGTGAGAGAGAAAAAAAAAATACCATTCAGTGCACAAATCCCCTTTGGAGCCAGAGTCAGAGACAATGCCACTCCAATGGCTAGTGTCTGCAATGCGATGCAATACTTACACACACACACACACACACACACACACACACACACACACACACACACACACACACACACACACAATACAGTGTGTGTGTGTGTGTTTGTGTTAGTACAGTGCTGTGTTTTCATAGCTCAAACCAGCTACCTCCCGCTCACCTCTAGAAGACAAGGTTAAGACGGATGGGCCTAATTAAAAAAAGCCCCTGTCTTCAGCTGAAAGGCAGCAGGTTTCTTTTACCGACTCTATTGTGGCTGTAATTATGGGGTGAAGTGATTAGTTCCCCCTGAAGGCAGAGAGGTGACAGACAGGCGAGCCTGCGTAACCCAAGTAACCTTTCAATATTACAGCCCTGGCCCATTGTGACGCCAGAGGAGAACTAATTCCACCCAACACACTGTCGCTGGATCTGCATCCCTGTTATGCGTTTTATGCCATATTATGTCTCTCTTAATCTCTCATTTTATTTCTCTCTCTGATCCAGCTTTAGTGTACAAAAAGAACATACATGCTCAAAAATGTGTGCACTTCAAAGCTAAAGGTTAATAAGGAGGTCCCTTGTTTTCCTGGACGCTCCCAAAACATTGCTCTTGGCACAAGGGGGAAGGAGGATGTCCAAAACATGATCCGCCCAGCCAAATGAATGAATTCATGGGCCAGACAGAAGAGTCTGAGCAGATGACACACTATTCAAGCCGTTTAGCACTGCCGGGCACTGCCAGTCTGTGTCTGAAGATGCATATAGGCCATTATACATGTTGATTCGGCACATATAGGAGTCAGTTATGGTCTGCATGTGTTTGAATGGTGTGCCAATCAGAGCGATTGTCATGCCAGCCGGTGCCATCGCTGGGCAGGGCCCTGGCGAGACGCAGAAAGCAAGATACGTGCCACAAGCTTTGAAGAATAGCACTAATCTGTGTTTATTAAGTGTGGGGTAACTCGAGTCCAGGAGATTAAATAGAGATTTGAGGTCGGAGCTGAAGCACCACGTCACATGCGCTTTTCTCTCCGTCTGACCACACAGAAGCATATGGAGAGAGAGGAGGTGTGAAAGACTCATGCTGTCGTGAGGAGAGCAGCTGCCAATCACAGGCCTGTTTGGGGGCCTGAGCCACTAACGAGGGTTTTCTGTTCCCGGAGTTTCTCAATGACCATGGCACGAGAACAAAGATCAAAACAAGCACATGGATTTGCCTGCAAACACATACACATAAACATGCACTTGCTTCAAAGAAATAACACGGGCAGTTGGATAGCAGAAGTCTCTCAAAAAACATGAGTATTCTTTTTTGCTGTGCAATAATTTACATACACAGCCTGCAAAATCACTCCTAGTAATTATGGATAACAACTTTGTTCGGATGATTAGAATGAGAACTACGGCTGCACGATATTGGAAGAATCTGGCATTGCGATATTTTGTATTTCTGTGAAATATATCGCGATGTGATCACAGCTTTACTTGGAAAGAATTCTTCATTTTAGATTGATTGTGGTGATCGTGTAAGAGATTGGATCTCAAATAATAAATAACAAACAACTTACAAGCATAGATAAATAAAATATCGCAAAGATAAAAGTGAATTATAATTTTTGGAGAGTCTAACAGTATCCAAGTTATCCAGCACATTTTTCACGCAGCAAATGCCCTTCCAGGAGCAACCCATCACTGGGAAATACCCAAACACTCATTCACACACATACACTATGGACAATTTTTAGCTTACCCAATTCACCTACCACCTACCACTGACGCAGTGAGACGTCAGTGCTACCCACTGCGCCACCGTGTCACCAAAAAGAAACTCATAAATGTTTAAAATACATAGTGAGTAAAGTTTAAATTTTGGGTAAACTACTATTTTTACTCCATTATAATTTAACTCTGCATTGATTATAATCAACTATAATCTCAACTCAACACAGCAGATCCTGCGATGCGACCTGTGGATACACACATTGCGATATCGATGCTGAACCTATATATCATGCAGCCCTAATGAAAACATGCATCTGCTTGCTGAAGCACATTATTAATGGCAGCTTTTCTTTGCTGCTCACTGTAAAAAAAAATGTAAAACTGCAAAATAATCGTTGGGAGAAATGGGTTTGAAAAAAGCTAAATTAACATAATATGACCATAATTAATCAAATTAATTTGCTGTTAATTGATGTTTGTAAAAATGTTATCTAAGTTTATGGGCACAAATAGTTTTATTTTTTTTACAGCTTGATCAAACTACTTATTTAAAATGTACTCTTTTTTAGGGGGACAACTTCAATTTTTATGTTCAATACACTTAAATTTGTAAAAATGATTAAGTTAACTCAATTGATTTGTGTTGGGACAACATGGAGGAATTGTGTAGAACCCAGCATTTTTTACAGTGAATGTGAAGACACTAATTTTGTCATTACATACAGCAATAGTACTTATTATGCAATTCCATGGTCTGTTGAAATTGGACTTGACCCTGATTGGCTGGGGGCTGGGTGTGCATTATTTTTACGCAGGCGGTTTTGATCACAGTTCAAAATAAATGTGCTTGTCCCAAACATTTGTAGTTACCATAGCGACTCACATGCGCTGCACACAGCAAACTAATGAAGACGGGTAATGGCAGACGGGAAATCCGCAAAATTAGAAAATACTAATCAATTATGCCACAAAACCTGTTGTTTTTGAAGCAAGAATATAGTTACTTCAAAGTCAAATCAGCAGTTTATGTATTTTATAATTGTTTCAGGATTATTTGATGAATAGTAACTAATAATATTTAAATTATAAATACCTTTAACACCACATCTGGTCAATTTACAGCATATTTGCTCAATAAAAACCTTTAAAATACAATTTAAGATCATGGAACCCTCAAAATGTACAATGAAGAATATCCCCTCAATCACTCTGTCTAACAGCAGCTTGACTTCACGACGCTTTATTGTCCTCTAACTTATTCTTGATCATTTGTTTAATCTTAGTAAATGACCTGACTGATAAGATAAGCATAATGGAGCTCAATAAAGTAAGCCGTCCTGAATGAGGTCAAAACAATTGACAACATCCTAAGCACCCAGTCCATGCCAACATGTCTTACACACACAAAATAAAAGCAACAGGATGAGTAGTGTAGCCTGTGTGGCTGACACCTGAGGTGGAAGGGCTGGTGTGGAGTGTGTAATTATGAGTGTGTTATGCATTAGTGAGCTTCCTTTGAAGTGCTTCTGCTGTTCAGGTACACACTTTAATTAGCACTGGCCTATTTTCTTCCTCATAAAGGAGCATTCCCTGATAGGGGTGGCATGGAGTGAAAGAAAGAAAGAAAGAAAAAGAAAGAAAGAAAGAAAGAAAGAGAAAGAAAGAAAGAAAGAAAGAAAGAAAGAAAGAAAGAAAGAAAGAAAGAAAGAAAGAAAGAAAGAACTCAGGTTAATTTAAATCTACTGCATGATGGACACATCTTTCACCTTGCACTATATGTATGCGCTCACGAACACAACAAACGAGGACAGACAACCCATTCTTATCTGTTCTCTATCTTCCGTACGCCCCCTCTTTTCCAAGACACAAACATCATCTTCATTAATACCATCATCATCATCGTCATCGTCAGCATTGTTATCCCTCCACCTACCTTGAATATCTCAGAGCACACAAATACACACCCACAGCCCTCCACCCGAGTACCTGTGCTATCAGCACCCTGTGAGCGAGACAATGGAGTAATACTGCGGTGTGCTGACTCTATCAGATAGAGGTGAGTGGGAGAGAATGGAGAGTTAGACAGAGGCCCTTTATCAGTGAAGGATCACATTTCAATATTCAGCAGCGCTCCCAGATAAAACCAGTGCTGATGAGAGCACCCTGATGGCCTGATACCGGCCCAGGGAAAAAATTGAAAGAGAAGGATGGATGGTCTGCAGAGAAAAAGAGGGGATGGACAGTAGTTTTCAGCACCACGGCTAAAAGCCCTCACAGCAGGCGGTGATTAATGTGAAGGAGTGTCCGAAGGTCACAAACTGGTCTGCGCTGCTGACCGCTCTTAAGAGAGGTCACCCACCAAACCATCCGTCACACACGCTATGGCTTTAATGAGCCAGACAAAATGATACCTCAATACACATATGTGCTTTTATATACACATGTAAAAATATATCACTTGATAAAATACTTAACGTTTTTATAAGTTTATTATACATCTGTGTCTGTCTATGTGTGTGTGTGTGAACAGCAAAGGCCTGATCACCTAAAAGCTTAAATGAGTTTGTGGGATGGCAACAAGAAGCTTACAGGATGTTAAAGAACTAGATATTTGATGAAAAGTCCCCTATGCAGGAGTCATTTCATCCACAGTTTTAAAAACATACAACATTATCTTATTTTTAATCCTAAAAATTAGGGATGTAATGATTCACCGTGAGTCAGTTGAAAATCGATTCAAATATATGATGATTCAAACCGGTAAAAATGTTGAACGAATCGTGATACATGTTTTGAACAGAGAGGGTGCTGTGCTTAAAGTCACGAACTCGCTTTACCTGCACATCAGCGGCGAGCAAGAGCGAGCAATGACTGCAGTGAGATGTGCCAGAGAAAACACAACCTGTGCAAATACTACAAAAAGCCGTTTACTTATACTAACAGAGCAACAAATATGATGCGCATAAACCATCAGCACAGTGAAAAACTACTGTCACTGACGTCTATACCCAAAAAAACTATTAATAAGCAAAACCACGCGGACCAGATGATTTGCAGCTCCGGTTGCTTTGACGATTGTTGCGGAGAGCACATGGTGCATCAGTGTATTCATGGCGAAAGTGTAAAGATGTTTTTCAGACTGAAAGAGAAAGTTGTTCTGTTACAGATCTAGGTACGATCTCACTTTATTTCAATGGTCCAATTGTTGAACTTAAGTTATATTGCAACTAATTCTCATTCTTAGATTATAAGTAGACTGTTAGGGTTAGTGTAAACTGGGTTAGGGTTATTGTAAATTCACATGTACTTGCTAAGTTTCTTATTGTCAGTTAAATGTCTGTTGAAGGAGCAGTATCAACAGATTAAGCAGACAGTCTACTAATACTCGAATAGACCATCAAAATAAAGTGTTGCCCCAGGTATGAGGTTATTTTTACCCTCTCCTTTTCAAATAAGTTTGTGCATATTTTAATAATTTGCTTATTATTATGGAATATTTAAAAGTGTTTAAGATACGTATACTAATTCTACAAGTAATCTAAGTAGTCTCTATCCTACTGTATAGCTAGTAATTTTATAATCAGTTTTTTTGTTTTGCCAGTGGCGAGTCCCCTGAAGCAGACGGGCCTATTGACCACCACTGTACACACTGCTCAGTGGTTTTCTCTCCACACCAGCCATCTCAGTCCCCAGTAAAAGAGTTTTTTTCTTCCAAATGGGACATTGTAAATGTGCAAAGCCCTAAGATTATGCCAGAAAATATAGATATGCTGATATTTTCTTTTAAAAATGTAAAATCCCAGCACAGTCACAGTTTTAGTTTGTTTACATTAATGAGTCTTCTTTAGTTTGTATTATTCTTTTTTGTTGTTGTTGTTTTAAAATAGCAATTTAGTTTTGTATTTTTAAGCAAAAAAAAAAATGTGCAGCATTTAAGAAAAAAAAGGAAAGGACTCTTCACCCTAAATTTGTTATAAATAAATTTTTAAAAATCATGACTAAATCGTATCGTGATTAGTATCGTAAATCTTATCGAATTGTGAGTCAGGTGAATTGTTACATACCTACTAAAAATTCACCTGCTACCTGAGCGAGTTCAGAATGCATGAAATGACCACCTTGAGTGGGTTCAAAACTCAGAATTTTGGTCTTTCCCTGGTTTAGCAGTGCCATACTGTGAGCCATTCAGCTCCTAATCAGACAAACTACAAATTATTTAAAATACAATTCTCCTCTAAATTTAAAAAACATTTTTTAAAGCAGCAAATCTAACTGCTGCACAAAGAAAACAAAATATGTTCAGTAACAGCACACCGCAGAACCCCATAGGTAATCATTTGGCAAACTTTACAGAAAACCTGTTTTTTTTAAAGAATGTGAGCCAGTTAGATCCAGTAAATCAAAGCTGTAGTGTTACCGAAATCTCTGATACACACGTATGAAAAGAGTGAACATTATAGAGTGCATAATATTACTTCTAGTCAGACATGGTGACAAACTAAGACAAACAATAACAGTCTGGATCCTGACAATTACAAATGCACCTACATAAACTGAACTCATATTTACTTAAATACTGTCACCAGTCCATTCAAACATTTATGAGCCTTTCGTACTGCTCTGAACTTGTTTCTATACACATACAGAGAAAAAAAGGGGATTGAGAGTGAAGAAGAGAGATACAGGCCACATGCAGACATCAATAGACACGACTCATAAACCATCCAAAACATCCAGAGACAAGATGAGGATGAGGACCGAGTGGGTGGCAGAATGACCAGTCAGGAGAGTTCACCCGACCCCAATCAGTCAAACACACTCAAACCCATCCACCAATTGGTATACAACCCCCTGTCTTCATAGACGCACACGCACAATGGCCCAACACAGGAACACACACACCACACTCCTGTGGACTGTCCACACAATCAGACTCAGGCTGATTAATCATTGGGCTCAGCCCTCATTGTGTCTGTTATCACTGATCCGAGTATACTGTCTGTTTGTCTCTGGCCTCTGGAATATCCATTAGCTGTCATTAAACACACTGCTCATTCAGCCCGCAATGACAGAACGAAGAAGGACGCTGCATGATTTGTGGATGTCGCTTTGAGGAAACACAGAGCATATTATTTAATGGGGGTAGTTTTTATTTGACCTCCAAACATCCTGTAAAGGGCCAGTTTTGAGCATAGGACAATTGTAATTTGGAATACTTTGCATTATTTTATTCATTTGTTCCAGTGCTTGCTATCTAAAAAAATGTTTACCTAAATGTCATACTGGAATTTAGCACATTATGGAAATTATAACAAAATAAACATTCAATAAAATAAACAAAATCAGCATATTTTAAACTAGCTATTTTAAAGTAATTTGTTCGGTAATATACATATTTGTTCATAATATAGTGTTTTAGCATTTGTTTTCCAAAATAAATGCATTTGTTTATTTGGGCCAATCAGTAAACGACAGTATATAAAATCTCTTTGAATTATTAAGTATTTACATGTTAATTATTCAATATTTAAATATTAGTCAAGTCATTTGCAATTCCTTTTTTTGTTTACTAGCAAGTCTTTAACGAACAAGGTGTGGTGATTATTTCCTGCCCTGTTTTACTATTGATATTTCTGTTCCATCATGCGTGCATAAGGGTTTCCCCTGACAGAAACATGAGTGCGTGTGTGACAACAGGGAGTCCTTAAAAGCACATATATTAAGCACAGCCTCTTGCATCCCAAGGCCTAAATCTCAGTCAACAGCTGTTTTGGCTGATATTTTATTTATGCTGTAGTTTTAATTAGTTTAATTACATTCAACCCTCTTTGTGCATAATTTTCCCCTATTTAATGCAAAACAACCAAAAACTGCCTCGACTGTCATTTTAGTACACAGAAAGACTCGTAGCCTGTGGGTGTGTGATTTTTAATATGGAGTCTCTTTAGAAATAATTCCAGAATATGAAGTAAAAAAAGAACTCGTGGATGTGCCTGTTTGAGTCTTTTTTTGTCCAGTCTAACATATCTTATAAATTAAAAGTGCATAATAGTACTGTAAAAAGGCAGTTTAAAATTCTACAAAATATTAGTCCTAAATAAAAGAATAAAATATTCTGTTTCCATACCAGTGTTAATTTTGACAGCAAATTTTAGTTTTAGTCATTTGACTAAAATTCCATTTTAGTTTTAGTCATATTTTAGTCTTTTGAACTATTTTAGTTTTAGTTTAGTTTTATTTGACTAAATTTCAGAAGATTTTAGTCGACTAAGGGCCTACTCACACTATTCTATGCGATCCTTGCCCAGGCCCATCCCAGATCGTTTGAGAAGTGTGAGTGCTCTGAATCGGGCTCAGGCACGGTTCACTTGGCCTGCCCTGGCCCGGTTGGAAGAGGTGTGCCAGAACACAGTTCACTTGGGCTTTGGTGCAGTACAATGTATTGTGAGTGCAAAACACACCTGAACCCTAAACTGAAGACAAGACGTGACTTTTACAGGACTGTTTTATATGGATTTATTAATCATTCTTACTAGATTTATTAATCATTCTTACTTACAATGAATGCAAACTGTCGTAGATTATTAAAGACGCAAAACCCTCAATGCACGACAGCTGCACCTTCAGAAAACCTCCTAATTGCTGCAGCAGGTTAACTTTATTGTTGTTTTTTTCAGCGTCAAAAGTGGCTGATCTGTTCGGCGAAATATTTGACTGCGTGTCACTGGATCCCAAATGACTAAAATGCTATAACTAAAGAAATCTCCACTGGGCCAAGCGAGAGCGCTTCGCTACTGAACAGCGCATCATCGATGATGAAAGTGCGCCTAGGCCGAAATTTAATGTGAGTGCGGACTATCGGGGGAGACGGGACGTCAGTATAATTACTATAGTTGTATTCATCATCACTTAATTTTTAATTTAGTTTGGATATAGTTTTTGTCAGGAGAAACATGTTAGTCACAAAAATTATAAATAAACATAAATGATTATGATTATTAACAAACTAAACACACTCACACTTAGTCTCTAAGAATATAAGATATGTCGACAAGAGTGGGGCTGCGAGAGAGACACCGTAAAACACACTAACTAAATGAGATACTAACGTATGAGATATCATTGCTGACAAAATTGTGAGGGTATGCAATTGTGCATGTGTCTCATACTGAGTTTACTTATTTAATCTTACAGTATTAACAACATAATACTACATAGTAAACTATGTTTGGCATTACATTAATAATGATGAAACATGTGGGTTGTTGGTTTAGCACTGATGTATTAGTCAGCTGTTGCCTTCTACTGGGTTTCACATGAACCCAGACTAATGTACTGGGCATTCTTGTTTTCTAGGTAAGGTTCAATAAGTAACAATTACATAGCAGTTCAAATTAAAAGAAGAAAAACTAATAAACAGAATGTTTTAGGAGGTGAGATGTCCCATTTTGGTTCCTAAACTGACTTAAATTAACATTAAAGGGACTAAGCTGAAAAGAAAATGAATGAATAAATTTTATATATAAAAAATCTAATTCAAGTGAAGTGTCCAATGTTTTAAATATTGATTGTCAAAAGAAATATATATAATTTTGGAGGTGTAATAATGTCTAATCTAATTATTTTTTTCGTCAGTAGAAACTTGTTTGTCATGAAAACTATGACAATCATTTTTCGTCAACGAAATCAACAGTTCCATACTTGTATTGTACATCTGTCATTTTCTGTGTACTTTGCCTCCAGCACTGAATGGTCTGTAAAATTAAATGCATGGTGTTTGTGTAAACAGTTTATCTGAGCTTCTGTAGACAGCTGTTCGCAGGATTGTCTGAGTGGCTGTAAAACAATAAGAGAAGTGTACGATCATCAGCATGTAAGAGGAGGAGTGCATCTACGCACACACAGCTCTCTAGTGGGCTGTGGAGAATGCGGACTGGGCCGATACTGTGTTTCACCAGGCAGCAGATCCGAAATGCCAAGATGGCACTGAACCCAGGGGGGAACACAGTTCTTTATTAACACTGCAACCCGAAACCTTGGATGGGGACATAACCATGGACGTTTATTGGAACGTCACGATGGTTAGTCAGCAGCAATCCAATCTGTGTGCGAGAGTGAGTGTGTTAGTGTGTGTTGTAAAGGCAGGTCTCATTTCCACCTCTACAGGAATGAAGATGAGACTACACTTATTCAGTGACAAAGGCTAGTGCTGTTTGAAGCCGAAACCGATAGATGAGCTACTGCACTGAACAAATGCGCTGATATCTATGACAGTAGATAGCGTTATGAGGGAGGCGAATCAGATCTTTGGAAACCCAATTTTGCAAAAATCGATATGGTTTACCAATTATCAAAGGGTAGAGTGATGGAAAGAGAGTTCAAGGAGCACGTGTGCGACAGAAATACGTGCGTAAGAAACACTCCCGTGGACAGATCGCTCCTATTCTTGGGTTCTGGAAGCTGTCTGTCTCCAGGACTCATTACAGACCACTTTCACCCCACACACATTGACTAAGCGGCCTCCATGCCGCGAGCGTCACAAAACGGCTAAATTTATTCCTGTCCTTCCTCCACCTGGTCAGCGATATCACTCACTGCCCCAGACAGCTTTAGGAGACAATTACCAGTTAACGGAGCAGGAAAGATCTCTTAAGAACCATGTTTTGCCCAGTTTATCAATGCCAATAGCATTATCGTAGCGATTAGCAGGATGAAAATGTGCTCTTTTGGTAATTCAACACATTGAGGCGAAACCTGATCATATGAGCAGCCCACTCTTCTTTCCCATGAGCCTCTCTGGCTGAGGTGTTGGAAACATCCTGGCTTCCTGTACCATAGCAGAGTATAGTGTTTCTGATGTGTGTGTCAGTGTGTGTGTGTTTGTGCGTTGGGGGTTTATGTGTTTTACCATCAGCAGGAGGAGCTTGGAATGATAATGTTGTTTCGCTAAATAGCAGACCTAAAGGTCAGCTGCCAGGGGCCTCTTGAGCAACATGGCCAGTCTCGGAAATAGATTTACTATTTATTGAGTGCGGGTAAAGCAGGGGAATACTCTGGCATCTCATGCTGGAGAGGAATTCCCTGTTCTTTATTTCCTCTGTGCGTGGGAAGAGCCATTAACAGACTAAAGACACTCACACTTAGTCTCTAAGAATATCGGGTATGTCGACAAGAGTGGGGCTGCGGAAGACGCTCGCCGTAAAACACACTAACTAAATGAGATACTAACGTACTAACGATATGAGATAGCATGGCTGACAAAATGGTGAGGGTACAGGATTATGCATGTGTCTTATACTGAGTATACTTATGTATTGTTACAGTATTAACAACATAATACTACATAGTAAACTATGTTTGGCATTACATTGATAATGATGAAACATTTGGGTTGTTGATTTAGCACTGATGTATAGGTTCTCAGCTGTTGCCTACTAGTGTTACACAGGAACCCAGACTAATGTACTGGGCATTCTTGTTTTCTAGGTAAGATTCAATGAGTAACAACTGAATAGCAGTTCAAATTAAAAGAAAAATAACTGATATACAGATACAAAAGGTGAAAGGTCAGTTTTCCCATTTTGGTGCCAAACTGACTTGAACTACATAAGGAAAATATCAAATTCAAGTAGAGTGTCCAGTGTTTTAAATATTAATTGTGTAAAGAATTATATATATATTTTTTAATGGTATAATAAATGTTTATTCAAGAGGTGCAACAGTACATGAATTTGTCTTGAACCGTTATGGTACAGTGGTCACAGTTCATGCCCTCTGATGACAAATACAGTTAGTTCAGATGTGCCAATCACTACAGGTAGGCAAAAAAACTCCAAAGCAGTGCAACAACTTAGCAGCAAATCACAAAGAATGTGTCTTCGAGTCTAAAAATGTGAGACAGAAGTGGTTGCACTATGTAGCCGTTGTTATGCCAATCATACCATAAACATAGGCTTGCATAAACATAGGCTCCCAGTTCTTCTGATTGGTCCACTGCTGTGTAACTGGCTTTAATGAGCACTGCTGTTTGTACAAATTAAAATAGTTTTACAGTGCATCCGGAAAGTATTCATAGCGCTTGACTATTTCCACATTTTTTATGTACATGTGATTTTTCAGATTTTTTATATTTAATAAATTGCAACAATTACAAAAAATCTTTTTTTCACATTTTCATTATGGGGTATTGTGTGTAGAATGTTGAGAAAATAAATGACTTTAATCCATTTTGGAATAAGGCTGTAACTTAAATGTGGAAAAAGTAAAGCACTATGAATACTTTCCGAATGCACTGTATCTTTACACAGCATCGAAAAACCTGTGGTTCATGAGTAAGGTGCTGCAAAAGACATGCAAGTCCATCAACCAGTTTACCTGCAGTTATAAAGTTTTATTTGTATGCGTTTATATTGTACTTTTGCTGATTGTAACAAAACGCTTTGTCTGTTTAAAATGAACAGAAAAAGCAAGCACTGGGGATTTGTTGCTTATTCCTGTTGCACCCATGTGTCAAGAATGAATATTTAACCACATTTTTACATGTATTCTGGCCTGTAATCAATCAAAAACATGAATTAATGTCACCATAATACATTTTATTATATTCGTATTTTATATTGGTGTTTTATAATATTGCATAAAGCCTAGTGGCAGGTTTAAATATTAAAAATGACTGCTAATTAGTATTTTGGTGCTGCACTGTGACTCTTAAATTGAGTTTCTAATATGACAAAGAGTCTTGCAAATTATGAACAAAATTGTAGGCTGAATAATAATTTTTTGACACTTAATGATAATTATCATTTAAATAATAATTAATATTTGAATTAAATAACAACAAACAATAGTTAATAATCAAATTAAACAGGACACAAATACACAGATAAAAGCTGTATCATAATTTAATTTATTGCCAGATTGATTGATGCTTGAATTTGCCTCTTTGACCTAAAATATTTGCATTGCTAAAATCCATCTATCTATTAAAATTTAGCGTCCTGCATCTTGTAGTCAATTCCTTTGACAAATCAAACTCATAAATTGAACGTGAGCGGTGACATTTTCCCAACCCTGATTTTTAGCCCAAATCCAAACACGGCCATTACAGAGGTAGCATTAGTAACACTAAGCCACTAATCACTGAGAAAATTATAATCAACCTCCAGCATAAAGCTCTATTAATATTTAACAATAATTAAGAATATGTACACATGCAATATCAATTATTTATATCTGAACTGATGCATTGACCTCCCAGGGGAGAGGCTGGGATATGATCAATCAGATACAGACAGACAGAGAGAGAGAGAGAGAGAGAGAGAGAGAGAGAGAGAAAGCCAGTACTTCTCTTTATCCCTCTCTCTCTCTCTCTCTCTCTTTCTCTTCGTAGCTTCAGGCCTCTGGGACCTCCTTTAAAGATGATTCAACATTAATAACAATATCTTTAATGCCCAGACATTAGCGCTTGCAATAATTAATGTATGAATAATCACTGATGTAAAAAGCATTATCAATAATTGTATGAATAATGCACATTCATTATGCATGAGTCTGGCCTCAGGGCTGAATTTGGCATTTTTGTTCTTGTCCAGAACACAGAGAGAGATGCAGCATTCTCGCCTTTGATCAAAACACTGATGTCTATGGCGCTCGGGCTGCTGGCCCACCAGTGGGGCACATGTGGACCCTGCTTACATGCACAGGCCATGTTTAGCATGCTTCGCGGGGCAAACCGGGTCTGGCACAGGTCAAATAGTGTGAGAGGCATTAGTATTCTGGCAGTTCACTGTGCTTTAGCAGCTCTAACAGGAGAGGCCTGTTCCTGAAAGCTTCATCGAGATTAGCGCTTATCACAGACTGCATTCACACTTCATGTAGTGTTCCTTATGCAGAGACCCAGTTAATGCAGATTCAGCCTTGATCTGCATATGTTGCTTCCTTTAACATTCATTCACTTTGGCCGGAGCAAACGGGTCCCTTTTCTCACCTAATGAACTAAACTTGTTTCTCACTGATGAAAATCTTCAATCAATAGCTGTTTTCGTGCACCTATTTTTATGCACATTTTGGACATGCACATAAAAAAATCAGTTGATGGAAATGCCATGATGCGCATATGTTTTTAAAATGCGCATAAAAACATATGCACATAACAGAGTAGGATAAACCTTTTTATTTGATGAGAAAAGATGTGCAAAAACTACAATGGAAACACTTTTACTACACAAATTCTAGTATGCACATTCCTTCAAACACGACCACTCGTTCAGTGCATGTCGGCATCATCTTTTGAGGCACAAGTCATTTATTAAATAAAGAAAAGATTCACGAGGCTTCTCCTACGGCAGCAAATTCCGTTTTTACTGTTGACATTTGGCGCCAGTTAATCAGAAAGTGACAATTTTGTTCTCTTTGACTCGTTGGATGGAAACAGAGATATTTACATTAGATGTCGCATATGCTGTTGTTGTCTATTGGAAGAAATGTGTCAATAAAGCCGCCATTTTAGTACAGGGTAGCGCTCCTTTGAAATGAATGTAGGACCAAAGTGAAGTGGAGGACTGGCCATCCAGAACCATAGATATACACACATATATACATATATCTATGATCGGGAGTTTTCTCAGTGGTCAGTATCCACATTTTTTTTTTTTAATGAAAATTATAATTTTACATTACTTTTCTACATCGATGGATATGTGACCGCACAGGCATTGCAGACAAAGAGTGTGTTTGTGTGTATAGAAATGTATTATCTCTCTCCCAATTAAATTTGGTCTGATCTGTGTCCTGAAACACCCTCTCTCTCCCTCTCACCTTCTCATTCTAATGGAGGAAGCAATTAGTTTGTCAATGAATCTCCATTATAAACGACCCGTTCACTTTGGCTTACAATAATACAAGTTTCTAGAACTGCAGCATCTTGTTTTCATATTTTATTTACATTGTTTGCTTATTTTACTGAACAAAACTATTATTAGCCTAGTATTTGGTGCAAGTTGGTGCTACTTTGCCTTATGATCAGTGCAGTAAGAGTCTGTATTATATATTGTTCCGTTGAATGACATTTGTCCTGGGAGTACTGTACAAGTGTGGCAGCTCTATTGGCACATACTCAGGGTACGTTTGCGATATCTAGAGTATAGAGTAAAGCTACAATTAACATATTATGCACTTTTTCCCTAAGCCTCAATACCTTGAGTGAATTATGGGAGTAACTTCCATTAAACCATAAACAGTGTTTAAAAAAGGGGCACAGCGAGGTGAAAGATTTGTCCTAACACTTTATTACATTGAATATTAAAAGAGAACTAATTAGAATTAACAAATTCAACAGACTGTGAAAATAAACCTTGGGCCAAGACTTTAAACAGCAAGAATACTGGCCCGTATCGAGTGGTACGGTACGGTATGGTTCAGTAAGTTTTTATGGGTACCATTGCAAAAGGAACCAAGCACAACAAAAGGGTACCAAAAGGCGAAGCTAGATGCGCAGCTGAACGCTATTGTTTTACAGAGATACACCACTAGCTCATACAAGCAGGAGCATGAAAACAAAGGAAGCACCATTTTTAAATACACAGACAAAACATTACACCATAATACTATATCCATATAATATGAGCAATGGTTGACCCAAGCTAAGACAAACCATGTTGTAGACTTGATGAACAGCCACAAAATCAAGAAGAACAAAATCTGCCATGTCCTGTTTTTGTTTTATGAGGCCATCTAAAAACCTCAGCGCTTTTTTTTCATTTTCTCCAGAGAGCTTGACGCGAGTCTATATTTGAAATAACGAACTTCTTGAGCTGATGATAATAACATGTGCGTGACTACTGAAGTGCATCTGACATCTGATCCTCTCAGAAATGGACAAACATGAGAGTAAAGTGCAAAAAAAAAAAACATGAACAAACAGCCATGCTACTATCATCATCACTTTTTGGACTATCATGAATTCGGAATGAAGGAATTACTTTCCAACAAGAGGTTACATGTGCTGGTGAAGATACAGATAAGGGGTTACCATTGGTACCTTTTGGCAGTTGAAACGCACGCCTGATAAAGGCATGTGCCAACCTGTACCGTACTGTACCACTAAGTGAAAATGGGCCATATGTGTCTGGTAAATATTACTATACTTGGAAAACAGAGAAAATAATCTCAATGAAAAAAAAAACACACTAAACTGTGATTCTACTGGGCATTTTAAAATGCCAAGCATAATGCTAGTTTCGTTTTTCATGAGTGTGTGTGTATGTGTGTTTGAGTGTGCGTATAGACTAATAGTAGCACAACCTAATTATTTAGAACGATTTGTTTCAGCTTTTTTAAAAAGAAGTTTCCCAAGTGCAGCGGATAATTTGAAGTGCAGTACGGAAAAAGGTGGATAAAGTGTTATAGATATAAAAATGACTGGACTTAACTATCTGACCTCAGTTTCCCAAATGGAAAAGTCATATAGCTGCTTATGTTAGGCCTTTTCCAATGCAACTATTAGTATTTGGTGGACTCATTCCTAGTGAGAATGTTGCATCACATGTTCTTAGAAAAAAATCTTGGATTTCAGTGCATGGATAAACTATTGTGTGTGTGTGTGTGTGTGTGTGTGTGTGTGTGTGTGTGTGTGTGTGTGTGTGTGTGTGTGGTTTAAAAATCGGTGGCCCACTTTGCCTCGTCAGATTGGACCACAGTGAGAGATCAAATTTGCAGGAAGGACATTATCTTTTGCTGACAGTGAGGGATGGCGGGACCAGAGAGGGGTGGACATCGTAATGAGGATGGCGACTGCTTTTAGTGTGGCACCTCTGGCTTTCCTGGGCCTCCCAGGGTAGTGCAATCTCTCAGTGTCAACAGTTCTCTGAAAGCCTGATTCAATTAAGATTAAAGGAGAGCAGAGAGTGGCAGGGGTCAGTTTGATCAGAGCGATTGGCGCCTCTTTTGTTTTTACTCATCTTCTAATATTTTCTTTGCCCCTCTCTTTCTCATTTTCTCAGGCTAACCAGGCAAGGTCTTTTATTATCAGAATGATGATGTTCATATTAGGGCTATAAGCCATGGTGTGTGCATGTTTCTTGGTTACAAATAAGTGTGTCAATTTGCCAGTAGGACAACATTTGCTCTAGTGCTGTTCATTTTTATTTGACTTCTGATAAGAGAGTTTCCTAAAAGCATGAATCGGAATGTTTTTAACTCGAATGTTATAAAATGTGAAACTGTTTTTACAATGATTATGAGATAAAAATGGGAATAATAACAACTGAATAACAATAAAAACTGGTTATAACAATATAATACTACTACTGATAATAATAATAATAATAATAATAATAATAATAATAATAATAATAGGGCAGCGCGGTGGTGCAGTGGGTAGCGATGTCGCCTCACAGCAAGAAGATCGCTGGTTCAAGCCTCGGCTGGGTTAGTTGGCGTTTCTGTGTGGAGTTTGCATGTTCTTCCCGTGTTGCCGTGTTGCGTTTCCTCTGGGTGCTCTGGTTTCCCCCACTAGAGTCCAAAGACAAGGGGTATAGGTGAATTGGGTGAGCTAAATTGTCCGTAGTGTATGTGTGTTAATGAGTGTGTATGGATGTTTCTCAGTACTGAGTTGCAGCTGAAAGAGCATCTGCTGTGTATAACATGTGCTGGATAAGTTGGCAGTTAAATCGTCTGTGGTGACCCCAAATTAATAAATGGACTAAGCCGAAAATTAAATGAATGAATGAATAATAATAATAATAATAATAATAATATTAATAATAATAATAATAATAATAACAATATAATAATTCATTCATACATTCATTTATTTTTCGACTTGATTCTTTTATTAATCAAGGGTCGCCACTGCGGAATGAACTGGTAACTTATCCAGCACATGTTTTACACAGCAGATGCCGCAACCCATCACTGGGAAACACCCATACACTCTCATTCACACAGATACACTACGGATAATTTCGCTTATCTGGTAAACCGGACCACCAGAAGAAACGCATGCAAACACGGGGAGAACAGGCAAACTCCACACAGAAATTCCAACTGACCCAGTTGAGGCTCGAACCAACCGCCCAATAATAATAATAATAATAATAATAATAATAATAATAATAATAATAATAATAATAATAATAATAACAACAACATGTATTTAATAAATAAAAAATACAATTATTATTATTAATAATGATAATAGTTATTTTTGCTATTATAATTCATTACATTTACTGTTTATATATTTATGTATGTGTTTGCTTGTTTGACAAAAATTGTTTTTTTATTTATTTATTTTTTAATCTTTTGTAAAGCCTGCTCTGAAACAATATACATAATATACATAATATACACAATCATTGTGAAAAACGCTATACAAATAAACTTGAATTGAATTCTCACTTCAAAATTTTATTTTGCAATGGCATTCAATAATTTGTGATTGGTAAGTTTAAATGTTTTTGAAAAAAAATCTTACATTTATCAAGAGTGCATATACTTTGCATAACTCACTTATAAGTGTTTTTATTAATTATATTTAATTATTTGTGGAATTTGTCTAATGGAAATCTAAAAAAAGATATAACTTTATATTTATGTTTACAGTATATTTTCAACACAACAATGTTAAATAGAAGTATGCTTTTTTTCCTATAGCAACCCTAGACATTGTAATGTTAATTGTATTATTATGATATCCAATTAACACAAAATGAATTATAAGATTTTAGCCATTTCGCACATTGTCAACTTGCCCTATTAACATACAGGAATGATTTAAAAAAAAACAGCCCTTGAGGCTAAAATGATCCTGATTTGTGGCCCAGGAGATTTCCAAAGTTAAGCCCTGGTTTACTCCGTACCCAGTTCAAGGTTATTAATCTGCCATTAAGAAGAAAACATTATACGTGTGTGCATGCATGTGTTGACCATGCTGTTCTGTCTAACACTGTACACCATCTCCGGCATTCATCTCCAACAGAAACTTTCATCCCACTGCAGTACTTTATCAGCCATTAACAGCCTCCAATTACACACGCTTCAGCAATTAAGGCCATTTCATTACCTAATATAGTCAAACCCAGTCCTATGACTGAGGGGATAATTTAGTACCTTAAACCCAAACTCAGCAGGGGATTAAAGGGGAAATCTGAGCACAACAAACAATCTTTACTGACTCTAATATACACCCATGCAGGCAGGGCACAATGCGATGAACTCTGACCTCTGAAGTGACTGCTATGCCCGGGTTAACGTTACACCCCGTTTTACCCCGCAGCTGCGCCTCGTTATTACACCCCATAAAAGAGCGGGCAGGCAGGCATCAGAGAGAAGCCTGGCAGAGAGAGAGAGAGAGAAAGGGGGAGAGAGGATGACTAAATGCAGACAGAGGCGTTAAGCCATTAAGGACTATTGTTGGACTCAAATGGTCGTCTTATAAGATCTCTGTCAATGGGAAATGGAGCCTAATGACCTGAACAGACTTCAAAGACACACAGACACTCTCAATCATGGCCTCGTTCTAACACACACACACATGCTTACATAAATTGGAGAGCAAACGGAGCGTCTTTTGGTGCCTGTCCACATTTTCACAGCACTGAAGGAATGCTCATTTAATGGAAATCTTGTAATGGAAAAATAAGCATTGTCTCTGTGTCTACTATTGAATGCATAATTAGAAAATTGTATACAAGCCAAAGCATGACAAATGTTAAATGACAAACTATATATATATATATATATATATATATATATATATATATATATATATATATATATATATATATATATATATATATATATATATATATATATATATATATATACATATATATAGTTTTTAGTTACTATGTAACTAAAAGTGTAATTAATTTTAGGGACTATAATGTAAATGAGGTAAATTTCTAATAGATCCATCTATAAATAAATAAATAAATAAATGAAAATAATCATTCATTCATTTATTTAGGTATTTTTAAATGGAGGTAACTCAGTCAGTTTTGCAACTGTTAAATGTTTTGTTTGAATTTCAATTCAATTTGCTGATTTTTAGGCTGTGTTCAGACTGTGAACTTTCACAAACCTTTAACTTTAATCTTTCACATATTTTGGTTGTTTTTCCTTCTTTTTATTGTATTTTTCGGTTTTGATTTTGTTTTATTATGTATTGTACTGTTTTTGGGAAAATGTTTAATATTTATACTTTTATTTTGTATTTTATTTTTCAGGAGGTAAAAGAGGTGTTTTAGCACTAACTGACATAGATATAGATTGTATTGACAGTGAGGGGTTGTGTCTGAACTCACATACTACTTATGTAGATAATACATTTGAAATTTAATTTACTACATGACAGTGACTACGTTTACATGGACATCAGTAATCAAATGATTTGCCTTAATCTGAATAAGATGATAATATGATTAAGGTGTTTACATGAGCTTCTTTTTGAATGTTCCATTCATGATCTGTTTTACCTGTTATAGCACAAAATTTGATTAATGTGATTTCGTCAACACATTATCCACATTTCCTCAGGAGTGTCATGTCATTTCAGATGTTGCTTTTTTAATTTGCTGACTATAATTGCAGTTCGGCACTTTCACTTTCATCCAGGAGCATTTCATGCATGCACCCCATGACAAATGAGATACTGGATGCGAGGGCCTGCTGGAAGTGTTGTTTTCATGGAATTTGATGCTGCAGACCCTTCAGGAAAAAACTCCTGCATTTCACAATACAGGTGTCTGTGGTCCTTCAGTGACTCAGTAGGTGCAGAGAATAGTGTCAAACAGCCATGTGTGTATAGAATGTCCTGTTGCAAAGTGAGGCAAAAATCTTACATAAAAGTAAATGTTTAATTGTGGTGTTTACATTTCTGTACTGCACTTCAGTAATGTGGCTAAAATCGTCCTACTTCACATGTCTTAAATCGATTTCTGTTTAATTCAATTATAACTATAGTCAAATTAAATAGATCAAAAATCACTGTTTACATGGTTGACTCTAAATCAGAGCATTGTCTGTAATAAATTGTGTATTTAATTGTGTATTAAAATTGGATAATTGGTGTCAGTGTTAACAGGCTCAGTAAGAAAAGTATGTTCTATATATAGTATAAAAGCAAGTGATATGAATAGAATTCGGACATACTACTGCCATTTGTCATTATTACATGACCTACCAGAATCAGCTGCATTGCTTCACTATAAATTTGGACATACTACTCACATACTTTTTTCACATATTAAGTAAGTAATTTCAGACAATTTTAAAACCTTCTGGTGCTGTAAATTGGTGGCTCAATCTGGCAACACAAATGAAAATACTACCTGCTGAAATAAGCTTGGTGTTGGTGTGTGTTGTGTGTGTGTGTGTGTGTGTGTGTGTGTGTGTGTGTGTGTGTGTGTGTGTGTGTGTGTGTGTGTGTGTGTGTGTGTGTGTGTGTGTGTGTGCGTGCACACTTCTGCCAAATCTAACATGGCTTCTAACTATAATTTCATTTAACAAGTGCCCATAAATCAGCCTTTCCGTTTTAAAATCTCGAAATGCAATCCTTTAAATGCTCATCATTTCAAAAAATGTTTTTTTTTTTTTTTTTTTAATGATTCTGTAGGACTGGGTGGTTATGAGAGAAAAAGGGAGAAAGACAGAGACAGAGAGAGTGTGTGTGCAGGATATGCTTGTTTCCCTGTTGTGGACAATTTCTTGGCAAGGTTACCCAATACGCCTCCCTGGCAAGCGCGAAAACCAAAACCCACAGTAGGTACGCAACATTGGAAAGAAGCTCTTTGATTAGAACAAAGCAAAGGCAGCAAAATGGCAAAAGGGAATAAGCTCTTATTTTAGTCTCTCATCCCCTTTCATTACCCACTCACGTTTGCTTGAGGCGAGTTACCCAGGATGCTCAGCAGGACATGGAGGAAAGACTCCCCGAAAGCCGGGCTCTTTTCTGCCTGCTTGTTTTATCAACTCTAATTTCCCTCACCGCTCCGCCGCCAATTCCTGCCCCAGATTTTACATTGATCAAGTGTCAGGAAATGCCCCCACCCACAAGAGCAAGCGTTGGCGCTATCTGAAAAAAAAAAGCCTCTCTCTCTCTCTCTCTCTCTCTCTCTCTCTCTCTCTCTCTCTCTCTCTCTCTCTCTCTCTCTCTCTCTCTCTCTCTCTCTCTCTCTCTCTCTCTCTCTCTCTCTCTCTCTCTCTCTCTCTCTCTCTCTCTCTCTCTCTCTCTCTCTCTCTGTAATTACATCCTCCCTGTTTAATACAGACTAGCTGTTAAACAAACAATTGATCCCCACTTAACACATGTACCCACGTTGGCTAACACATTTTGCCAATTCGCCACAGGCAAGAACGGCAGTGAAAGAGAGAAATAGAGAGCAAGAGATGGCACTGCATATGAGAAAGAAAGAGGAGAGAAAAGGAGGTTGTGGAGAAGAAGATGTGTATTGTCTTGTGGCTCACACTAGTGGAAGGTGCTTTCTCAGGCAGAGCTAATCA
This sequence comes from Danio rerio, assembly GCF_052040795.2. Classification (NCBI taxonomy): domain Eukaryota; kingdom Metazoa; phylum Chordata; class Actinopteri; order Cypriniformes; family Danionidae; genus Danio; species Danio rerio. Next base: position 36,130,812 of record NC_141027.1, read on the forward strand.
GGCGTTTTTATGAGCCTTAAATTGAAACAATAACAGCTGTTAATGGGGACACTGTGTGTGTGAGTTGAGCATCAGTTAATCAGTGTTGGGGTGTTGTCATTGTTGTCAGTGTGAGTGTGTATGTGTGTCTGTGTGAGGGTAATGGAGCTAACAGATTGTCTTGTTTGCCTTTTTGAACTTCCCGGTGCACTCCGGGTGCAGGAGGAAAAACAAAGGGTGTTAATGGCTATATGAGACACCGAGACCTTTACTAAGTTGAGATTTTACTGAAGCCATAGCCATCGATCAGACACGCACACACACACACACACACACACACACACACACACACACACACACACACACACACACACACACACACACACACACACACACACACACACACAATTTGTAAACATTACTGCATTTTGATGGGTAGCATTTACTCCATTTGATGGGTAGCATTTCCTACTTTTAGATGCATCACAAAGCAGTAAAGTACAGTTTAGTATTTTTTATGTACTAATATGTACAATTTAGACATGTAATTTTAACATACCAATGTGCACCATTTAAGTACAAATGTAAGACATTTAAAATAATACCACCCCAATGACACATATCGTACATTAAGGTGCCATTTACACTGTAGTGTGTTTTTGGTTTTTGTGAATGAGTGTGTGTGGGTGTTTCACAGTGATGGGTTGTGGCTGGCAGGGCATTCGCTGTGAAAAACATATGCTGGATAAGCTGGCCAACCCCTGGTTAATAAAGGGCTTAAGCCAAAAAGAAAATGAATGAATGAAAGATTTATTATTATTATGCAAACTTTTGAAATATCACACTAGGTGCACTAGGTCCAAAGTGCAGGGCGCAAAAGCATTCAGGGTGTATTTGAATCCACTTTTGCTATTTTAAGAATCCGCTTTGTGCCGTGGCGCATGGTCTAACACGGTTGAGCTTATTCTCTTAATGAGTTATAGGTGCGTTTTGAGAATAAACCAATCAGAGTCTCATCTCCCATTCCTTTTAAGAGTCAGTTGCGTCGCGACATAGTGCATTTGTTATTTACAAGGCGACTTCGTAAGTGGAAAAACTGAGCGCTTCACTAGCGAGAAAACAGTTAAACAGAGTATCTACATCATGACAATGAGAGATAAGCCTCTTCATTATTTACTTTCACTTTCTCTCTCATGAATAAGGAAACGTGTTGTACGCACGTATATTTATGTAGGCTAGAAAATGATAATTTTAGTATTATTTTAATCTTTTAATTTTTTGTTTAATTCAAGTTTGTTTAAGCCCCTTATTTCAAGTCTATACAAAATTGAGTATTTTAACCAACAGTGGACACATAGGTCTAAGATTATTATTGTTGTATTACCATCGGTTTGAAAAATAACAATAATAATAGCCGACTCATATTACCCTTTATTTTACATCTACAGAACCGTGAGAAAAAAATCGTGATTTTGATTTTAAGTAAAACATAAACTGTGATTCTCATTTTAGCCAGAATCACACAGTCCTATATGTCTGGTTTCCTGGACCACTGCATATTCGTGACCCTCTCTTTTGATCATTACACAACTGGTAGACAGCAAGTACAAATGCCATGAATATGTTGACATCCAGTGAGCAAGATTAGTTATGTATCATACATTTAAAGATGGATAGTATGGAGAGATATTGTTTTTCTTAAATGCAAGAGATGTGTTTTCACTCAAAAACATTTTTTAAAGCAAAAACTCACTATTGTAAATGACACCTAATTTCTGACAGTGAATAACACATCAAAAGTCAATTGTTAATAGATTTACATTATGATTAGAATCAGATTTGTTGTATTCACATGCCTTCACGTCACTCAAAATTCTAAATTCAGTCATTATCACCCCCAAGCCTTTTTCTCAGCAATATGCAGTTCTATAAAATACAATTAAAGAATATTTGAGGACAATTTAGGCGTCTCTTTTCCCTGCAACTGCTTTGTGCCATTGCAAGCTTCAAAATGGGCAAAAATAAAACAAACTATCATTAAAGAGGTTCATATGACCTCTATGCTATATCCCAAGTCATCTGAAGCCGTACAATAGCTTTGTGTGAGAAACAGATTGAAATTTAATAATTCATTATTCATCCTCCCATCCTCCAAAAATCGTATTAAAAGCAAAGATGCCACGTTCATACCATCATTGACAAACATAGGCAAGACAGCAAAAATCAGAGGGTGAGTAAATGATGAATTAAATGTGGTCTAAAGATACATTTAAGTGTAGTAAAAGATAAAAAGTAAAAGTAAAAGAAGTTTGTGTTCTGTGATGCCTATCCAAGTACAATGGATAATAAAATAAAAATAAATAAAAATAAATGAGTCTATCCAAGAACAATGGATAATAATAAAATAAAATAAAATAAAATAAAAATAGTCTATCCAAGTACAATGGATGATAAAATGTAAAAATAAATAAATAAATAAATAAACTAAAATAAACTAAAAATTAAAATAAATGAGTCTGTACAAGTACAATGGATAATAAAATAATAATAATAATAATAATAATAATAATAATAATAATAATAATAATAATAAATAAAAATAAATGAGTCTGTCCAAGTACAATGGATAATAAAATAAAATAAAATAAAATAAAATAAAAATAAACAAGTCTATCCAAGTGCAGTGGATAATAAAATAAAAAAATCTTTTAAAATAAAAAAACAAAAATAATTAAAATAAATGAGTCTGTACAAGTACAATGGATGAAAAAATAAAATAACATAAAAAATAAAAATAAACGACTATATCCAAGTACAGTGGATAATAAAACAAAAATAAATAAATAAAATAAAACAAAATAAAAAAGGCTACCCAAGTACAATGGATAATAAAATTGTAAAAATAAATAAAAATAAAATAAAAATAATTGAAAATAAATGAGTTTGTCCAAGTACATGGATAATAAAATAAAATAAAATTAAATAAAAAAAGAGTCTATCCAAGTTCAATGGATAATAAAATAAAATAAAATAAAATAAAATAAAATAAAATAAAATAAAATAAAATAAAATTAAATTAAATTAAATTAAATTAAATTAAACAAGCTTATAATTGATTGAACGTGCAGGGCCGGTTTTAAGCTTAGTAAACAATTACCTACAAGAGTAGGTATAACTACACAGCAAATTCATCAGAGTTAAATTCTCGGTGTTGAAGCATTTCAGAGTAAAGTGTTGACGTTAAAGAGTTAGATTTTGATAAATGAATATAATAAGAGTTAAAATTGATTTTATTCAGTGCGAAATCAAGGAGTTATCTTTTCAACACTTGGTGGTGTTATTTCCAACATCCGGGAATTCATGCAGCCCCAGTCACTGAAGAATTTTCCAGGCGCCATTTTCCATCTGAGGTTTAGAACAGCAACTGGTGAGTCAAACTACCTAAATGTTGGTATTTTACTGACTTTCTTTAAGGAAATACAGTTGTAAACATATTGTTAAGTTAATAACTTTAGAATGTAGTGACAATTTTAAACTTCTGCGGTTCATTCATGGTCGTTTGTGTATCTAGCTTAACTGCATTACTATTGACTTCTTTTCAAGAATGTTTTTATATATGCTCACGCATACATAGTGCATAAAAACATCAAATGTACATGTTCAACACAATTCTGTCACGCATAATGCCATTTTGTGTGTTGTTACCCATCTGTAAAATAAAAAAGACATTTCTCCTTTAATTCGAAGCAAACTAGCGAGGGAATCCCCGGAGCGCCTAGCCTACTCTGCCCGGATGCTAACGGCAACACAGGACGGTTTCCATGAGCTCTGGAGAGTTTCTAAAACATATCTGGTGAGTAAATGAACATGCTTACTTGTAAAAGGCTTCCTGACTAAAACATATGATTGTTTGTTATTCGTGTACGTTAATTTGGTTATTTTAAACACCGCGGCCCTTTTAAACTGGTTGATTCGTGGCCGTCCATATACTGTTAGTCCATAGACTCGTGTGATAACGTAACAGTTACGCTTAAATTATATTAAGTGTTGACAACCATTAAAGTCGGAATGTTAACATTAATGTATTTAAATGACCGCGTTTGCACTTTATCAGACATTTGACGTTACAGAAGTCTCCCGGAAGTTGCGGGACTAACGTTAACGTTATCCCGCAAATGCACAGAGACTCCCAGATGCCCAAGTAGATGCCCGCAAATGAATGATAATCTCCCGGAAATCGCGCGTCTCCCGCCCGGCCATTAAACACTTTGCACACCCCTCTCCACCGCATCCCTCCCAGCTCTTCAGGTACGTCGCGCGGAAGTCACCCCCACCGCTCTTCAGGTACGTCGCGCGCAACTCATCTCATTGCTTTTCAGGTACTCGTCTCTCCCGCTACCTCCCGCAAATCAACTCTGTATCCCCCGAAAATGACTTTTGCCAACTCGGGATGTCTGACGTTAGTAAGTTAGGCTATTTCTGTAGTCAGGAACATCTTAGTCAAGCTTTTTCTCCCACATGATATTGTGCTTAAAACTATAGGCTAAACTTAGCATGTACTGTACACAACATTTCCGTTTTATTAAAGACAATTTAGTGCGTTGTAAAAAGCCACCTGTCTGTAAAATTAATCAACTGATTCATATTTGAGCAGCCTAATGATGATACAGGTTTGATTTGTAGATTTATTATCAATAATCAACATCTGAATCAAAAGATATCTGAAAAAGTGTGAGGTATACTTTGTGATGTTTATCTCTCTTTTTTATCTGAAGGTTATGCATATGTGTTAGACACTAATGTGTTGTTGTTTTTTAACAGCCACAGTTCTCTAAACAATAACACAAGACCCTGTGACGGTGGCTGATTAGAGACGGATGGTGTATTTCCAGAGTTGGTGAAATGACCAAGCACACCTTCTTGGTCATATGTGGTGATAATAATGAAGGTATGTTTGATAAAGTTCTGTATTTGTTTCACATGAGCTGAGAGGGTATTAGAGCATTAGAGATTAACAAATGACATGAAGGTGATAAGTTTTGTATTGTGGGTGAACTGTTACTTAAATAATGTTTTGCTCTTTGCTTTGCACTTTTCCTCTTCTGCTTATCCTAATATTTTAGATTATATTTGGACCTGAAACATCTGCTGGACTCCAGGAAAGGTGGCGTCAATACTGGACCTGAAAGGGCCTAACAAGTTGAATCTGGTAAAGAAACACGCACACACACACACACACACATCCACACACACACACAAGCACGCACACGCTTACAGAAAACTGTAAGTTTATGAATATTTTTTACACTGTGGCCAATATTTTGGGGAAGTCAGCATCACTAAATGATATAAAAGATTTTAAGCTCCTCTAAATTTTGCTCCAAGTGTTGTGTTAAATTCAGGATTCTGGACAGACAGCTGCCTGTTTTTCCAGTTCTAGTCATAGTGGTTAACCTAATTGTTTTTGGAGATCCAACAGTGATGTATGTGTTTTTTCTACTTTTCCATATCCTGTCACCTCAACCAGCTGGGAGAGTCAAGTTGTGGATCATCATGTGGATTTTCAAAAGGTGAGTTTAGATTTCTTGAATGTTTTATTTACTTTAAATGTTCTTTTAAATATATCATAGAATTTGATTGCAATTTGTTTTCAAACATTTTTCTTATAATTTTTCTTAGTCATGCTGGAGTCTTGAAGAGTTCTTAGATGAGCATCACCCTATATCCGTGCATCAGGAACCACCAGACGAGCGATCAGCAGCTACTACATCGTCATGGATAAAAAGGTCATCCTGTGGCTGGGAAGCACTTCATTCACAGGACATGCTTGATGAGATTTCCTAGCTCCAGTTTGTTTTCACACAAGTTTACAGCATTTGTACCTTCATTTAAACTGCTGTGTTTGATATGGAGGACCAAGGAAACACCAGAAGTGAAAGATTTGCACGCCAAGTTGTTTAAAATGTAATTTCAGAAGAAAACTATGCGTTCAGAAGAAAACTATGAGTGACGCTATATTGAACTTTCAAATTGCTCTGATGAAACATCAAGTTTGGACCAAAGGACTGAAACAGCCTTTTTGAGCACTGGTCATACATATTTTGTTGATACTGTCTGTACTAATAAAACATTTAAAGCATATTTGACATTGTTGCATTTTAAAAACTGAATGAATTGTTGAAGTAGTGAATGTTTTCAAATAAAATGTTTTTTATTTTGTAATTTACAGTCTATTTGACCTTTTTACCATATTTACACTCAAGAGAGTTGAATAAAATAACAATATATTACACCAGGCGGTGTTAAATATAGTTACATATTTTAACTCTGCCCAGAGTTAAAATTAACCCTTACTTCGGTGTCAATGTGCCAACCCTTTTGAAAGTGTTGATTTAACTCTGTTTTGAGTGGACCCCATGAGACACTTTCAAAGGGTTGAAATTAACACCCATAGAGTTGTTTTGGGTCCCCATATTTTGCTGTGTACAATGTTAAAATAAAACATACAAATGTGATTTGTTCACAACAAGATTATTAACGTGCAACACAGACACATGAATTTTCACTTTAATTGTCCTGTTTTGTCATTTCAGTAAATGGAATATTGTCAAAATGCTAAATGAGTCACATGCACATTGTTTTTGAAGTGCTGCTTTCTTACTGGCTGCTCTGCTGACTTTGTCTTTCTGTTTACAGAGCCTTGGGCTGTCACAAATACAGGTCTGTCAGGTAGCTGGGACTTCTTATGAGAGAAACCAGCAGATTTTATACAGCAACAGTGAACTCTATGTTTTGTATGTGTATTTAATCTCCATTTTCTGTTAGCAGAGGCATGCTCTTTTCTCTACTTTTATTTATCTATGTCATACTCTCTCTCTTCCGATTTCTCTTTCTCTCACTCTTTCTTTCTCCCTCTCTGCAGTAAGACAGCTTAAGCTCGCTCTAATTAGGGGACATCTGTTTCTATTCCTGCTGACTGGTTTAACAAATATCCTCATATTCATAACAGCTCATACCTAATGAGTTACACAGCCCAGGGCAAATCTCATACCTGCACAGAGATCAAACACCTAGCCTAAAAGCACACATGCACACAAACACCCAAATTAGCACAGACTCACATTCTCACACACATACACACACACACACACACACACACACACACACACACACACACACACACACACACACACACACACACACACACACACACACACACACACACACACACACACACACACACACACACAGGTACACTTCCCTGCCAAGTACAACTACTGGAGCTTCAAAAGATAAACAGCAGATGACACTTGCGAATCTTGTAGAACTGGAGTGAGGTTGGTTTGAAATCTGTGACAGCAATTTGCAGCTTATTAAAATAAATCAAACAACTTCTGAGGAAGAAAGAACATTTGCCCAACTATAAAAAAAAAAAAATAAAAAAACATATGCCCTGTCTGGATATGAAAGGTTTATTTGTGTGAAGGTTCAACACGGTTTCAACCTGAATAAACAACAAACGAGGGTAAAACTATCCAAATTACAAAGTAGAAAAAACTTTGTGACTGTCACTTATCTGTTTGATGTAGAAATTTTAGATTAGTTTGGGAAACTTTATGTCTCACAACTGCCAATATGACTTGAAAAAGTAATAATAATAATAATAATAATAATAATAATAATTTCCCAGTGAAGGGTTGCAGCTGGAAGGGCATCCACTGCAAAATAATTCTGAAATATACATAGTATCTAGACATGCTGATATTCATTACTACAGTAAGACTTTACAATAAAGGTTGTATTAGTGAATGTTAATATGTTTACTAACATAAACAAACAATTAACAATTCCAAACAGTTTTTACTCAGTTTTGTTAAGTTTAGTTAATGAAAATAAAGCTGTCCATTGTTAGTTCATGTTACCTTACTGCATTTTAGCTTATGTTAACATGCATGACTTTGGATTTTAATAATCATTTAGTAAATAATCAACTATGATTAATAAATGCTGCACAATATAGTTCATAATTACTGTAATTCATGTTAACAAATACATTAACTAACATTATCTAATGAAACTTGATAGTAAAGTGATAATGAACACGTCTGATACTGTAAATAATTGTTTATTATTTAAACTTTTAGAGAAAATTTTAGGAATATTTGTATTTGCAGGGTTTTTTTTTGTACAGTTTGTACAAATTAGCCACTAAACTGACAAAATGTAAAATACTTACGTTTCCTCATGAGATTAGGCTGGACCTAGACATACCTAGATTGCAAACATGCACAATATTTATATTGGGACATTTAAAAATACCATGAATAATTATGTATTATATAAACCTTTAGAGTGTCTTTTAAGAATATTCAGATTGTTGCATTAGTGGTTGTTCTTCAAAGCAACAAATGTATAAATGCTTAATAAGTGATTTAATGTCAAACATTAACAATTTCACGTTAATCTGGCCGACAACATTAACAGTTCTGAGTATTTGCAGGTCTTTTATTTGTTAATTTGTTAAAGTAAGATTCATTTGTTGACATTAATTTAAGTAAAGCAAATTTAATGACAAATACAAAAAGCATTAATTAATCTTAAGCTGTGGTCACACTGGACACATAGACTTTCACTCATATGCATGCGAATGCGGAAGATTGGAAACCCAAGCTCATGTGACAAGTTTCGTATTTGTCTGCATTCGAAAGTTCAAGCATGGTGAAGTTTTTCCCTGGGAAATTGCATCACGTGAAACCAATCAAAGATCAAAACTTGACCTCTCTGTATAGACATTTAAAATATGGAGCAAACGCTGATTTTTTTAAATGTCTAATCATCTTGTTTAATCCAGCCCCTTTTCGCAGTGCCATACAACTGAATTTTGCATGTCAAACTCTAGTGTGATCACAGCATTAGCCGGTGTTATTTTCTTAGTTAATGCATAATAACACACTACAATGGAAAATCGTAATCATTTTATTAAATGTAGTAAATAACTAATCAAATTCAGCTGCATATTTGAAAATTTTTTTTAAAATAATAACTAATTATTTTAGCTATTTGTTGATTTTAATGTATTACTAATGTTACTAATATTTACTAATGGTGTTTTATTGTAAAGTGTTACCTTTTGTTTTTTATAAAATTGTGATTTAACTTGGTTGAAACATTTGTTTACTCTGAACGTGTACACTGTAAAAATGCTGGGTTGTACACAACTTCATATTGCCCCAACACAAATTTAGTTAACATAATTGTTTTTTTTTTTTATTTATATTGGATTGAGCATAAAACAACTAAGCTGTCAACCCAAAAACTTAAGAATTGTGTTGATTCAGCTCACTGAAAAATATAAGTAGTTTGAACAAGCAGGAAAATTATTTTAATGTATAATAAAAAGCAATACACTAAGTAGTTTTGAATTTTAAAGTATTTTCGGTTATTGCATGTTAAATAAACTCAATGGTTTCCACTACATTCATTCTTCTATGGCGCCACACCAAAATTCATCCCACCACAACTATATTTCACTTTCTTATCCAAAAGCGTATATTTGAGAGGGCGTGAAAGAAGTTTTGTGCACGAGAAAATCGGCGCACAAGCAAAGAGATTCGCATGCTTGTAGGCTATTACATAAATGTAATCTCAACTTGTAATATGGCGCTCACGACATTTGTCATTGAAATAACGGCACAGGTAGTTGGTAAGATCTGTGTAAAAAAGGCCTGTCGCCACAGCTGGAAAAAGTCCTAGAGGAAAGACTGAAAGGTCTGTGGTTCTGCATACAATGACTTTATCTTGCTGGAGTTTATAGCCATTTCACTTTACTTTGGGACACTTTAATGCCTCCCTGTAGGTCTATTGGAGACATTCATAAATATTCCTAGAAAATCTAATAAATGTTGGATACATACTTGTTACATAAACGCAGTGTTTAATTTGTGAATTGCAACGTCCCGGAATAGATCGGTGTAATGGGGTACAGAGGAGGGTGGGGTGTTTGTCACAGATGAAATGGGGAGAGGGGGGGTTTGCGTGGATGGTGGAGGGGTGTCACGGACGAAGGACGGAAGTGAAGAGCGGGGGGGTTGTCGCGGACGAAAGTGAAGAGGGCTGGGGAGTCGCGGAAGAAAGTGAAAGTGAACAGTGGACGGGGGAGGAGGGTGATTGAGGAGGGGGATCGGTAAAATGAGGTGCCAGATCAGATTTCAGAGGTTCCGGATCCGGCGTGTTGCGCCACAATTTAAGCTCTGCATAAACACACTAAATCGCACTTCAACAATGTTTATTTGAGAGCGCACAAGAAAATCTGCACTTGAGCAGTGTATATTTTAGGGCATGCAAGAAGTTTTGTGCACAAACAGAGGAAATCAGTGTGCAAGTAGAGGTTTGCATGCTCATATTACATAATCGTGATCTCTAATACTGCCCTCACGACATTTGTCTTAAAAATAATGCCATAGGTAGTCGGTAGATCTGTGTAAAAGGCCTGCCGTCACAGCAGGAAAAAATCCTAGAGGAAAAAAACTCTTTTTGCAGCTCAGGTCATACTGTATACAGTTAGAAAAACTTCTGCAATTAATCGCAACAAAAACATTTTACACCGGCAAAATGCCTATTGTAAATTTAGGATATCATAGATGTCATGAGATTTAATCTCGCAGTTATGACAAATTCTGACAAAATGTCAACTGTGAGATAAAATGCTTACATGAATTCAGGAATTTGAAGCATTTGACAGTAAAAGCTTTAGTCTGCAAGAATGAGTAAGTGAGTGATTGTGAATAGAAGTAAAAGTGTTTCAGAAATAACTGTGTGTGTGTATGTGTGCACTCTACGGTTACAGGTTGTGGTTAACTGCAGCATTAGCTTTAATACACGTTAGCGGTTTTCACAGAGCGAGTCTAAATGTGCTCAGATCAGCTTTCCTCAAGCAGTCCACTAAACTGCCCAGTTATGTATCATAAAAATCCGCTGACAGGAGCACGCACACACACACATACACACACACACACACACAGTCCTGGTCTGACACAGGTCAATCTCCGTCTTCTCCAATGCGTCCTGCAACCCCCTAAAGACACAATATCTCCTTATCGCCGAGCCACTCTATTAGGGACAAAAGGTCATCCCGGGATAATATTAAACTTATGAAGCTCTGGCTGTCCTGCCTGCTTCCAAATGTGCAGAGAAAGCATAAAAAAGGTGTTGTGTCCGTGTATGTGATTATATCTGTCCCATCCTCCTCTGCACACTGACCCCAGGGCTCTGGGTTATTGGTCTCAGATGCAGGCGGGCTTCTCGATGTACAAAAGAGCCTGTTATTCCACTGCTTATTACAGCAAAGCCATACACAACACGCAACAGCACACACGCACACTTATGCTTACACACTGCACCACAACAGAATACAGAGGGCAGTCTTGTGCGTGTGCGTGCATGCAAGGTATTGGCGTATTCAGAGAGACTTTAGAAAGGAGGAAGTAGAGGCCGCTGCATCCTGCCTCGCACACAACCTCAAACACATTCATACAGTCATACTTTGTTCCTGCCTCCGCACGCATTACAGGTTTCATGATGGAAAATGTGCATTCTTTTCAGCCGCTTCCAAGAGAAACTGATACACACAAACAGGTAGGTTGTCACGCTCACGGATGCGACTTGCTGTTTTTAATTCAAAGGTAGCTATAATCACAAGCAAATATTGTGTCAAGAAGCAGCCAGCTGAAAGTTGTGATGTATGAAAATAATAGTGATCATACTGTGTATAACCAAAAAGACACATGTGTTAACTTGTGGTTTTAATGGATTAAGTACATTACTGCCATTCAACCTAATGTCTTTTCGCTATAGAATTTTAAAATGTACTTTTACTGCTAAAGGTGCTGTATGTAAGTTTTTGACTCTTCTAAAGCATAAATATACAAATACAAGCTAAGTGAACATTCTTGTTTGTCTGAAAAACAATGCTGTAGTCAGATATTCTACTTTAAAAATGCCTGTTACAGGGTGGAACTTCTGTCTTTGTTTTTGTTCTTTTAAACCACCCACTGCCACTTTAGCCTGTTATATTTTAAAACCAGGGGTTGCCTTGTTGAAAAACTAATTATTTTATTTATTCATTCAGAAAAGCTCTCAAAGCATGCGACCGTAACCGAAATGTGACCTCCGGTGGACTGTAGCAGACTCTGAAATGAGACGCAGATTCAGAGTTCCACATGAGGTTATTAATTAACAAATAATATAAATATTACAAAGGAAAACATTAGGTGAGCAGGTTACATTGTAACCCCGTGTCCTAACAACAAGTTATGTGATGAGATACGCAGTGATAAGCAATTTGGCTTAATGTAAAACCTTACATACAGCCATTCAGAAGCAGAGAATAGAGCACTTACTGCACTCCAACGAAATTGTAAAGTTTATAATGTAATTAAAACATATTAAACCTCTTTAAAATTATTAAACGTACATGCTGAATCACTGATATGTGTTGGTCTGCAAACTCTTATTGTTCAAACTCTTATTGTTATCATTGAGCAGTGATCACGTCACCAAGTTTTCTGTTGTCCAGCTGCAAGAAATAGAAGCTATTGTAATTCAATTTAATTTGAGGTGTTGGTTAGAAAAAAAAAAATCCTTTTAATATGGAAAAATGTTCCTTTTGTCGTGTGCTGTTGCTTTTATGTTGAACACAATTTAAATCAACCATTAGGTTCGACAGTCAGACTCTGGCAACCTTTGCTTGTGTTTGTTTTGATCCAGGAATGCAATACCTAGTTCAACCACTGGGTATCAAACTTATATACTGCACCTTAAACTGGAAAATCTGTAAAAGTAACATATGTCTACTGATGCTGTGAATTGTATCTCTTTGCAATTAAAAACTTAAATAAAAAAGAAAATTATAGTGACAGTAATATTGTCACGATCACTAGTGATCTAACACCCACAGATCGCAAGAGTGAACATTCACTTTCACTCGGACTGCAATTCTGCCACCATATGAACTACAACTCCTTTAGACATCACACACACACACACACACACACACACACACACACACACACACACACTATATATATATATATATATATATATATATGAACTATATATGAGTCTTGTTTGGTTTAGTACCTGTAACATTTGGGAAAATTCCATTGTCTTGCTTTGCCCTGTTTTCTGACCGTCGCCTTGCTAATTGTTTTATGTTGTTTGTTGCCTAAACTGATCTCTTTGCCTGTGACCCTGACTACTCTTTTGGATAACCTGCATACTCCTCCTTTGGTCCTCTGTTGACCATTGCATGCCTAATCATTCTCTGTTGAATAAAGTACTGCATGTGGATCCTCAACTCTGCTGTCTCCCAGCACCCTTGTGTTACAAATATATTATCGCATTGTAGCTATTCCAGTCACTAGCATGTGAATGTATTCACAATTGTTTGCTGAGGCTATAAAATAATGTGCAGAATAATAATTTTCCTTTATAACGTATCATCAGAAGTCATGGGTATTTATTTAGGTTGGCTTGTTTATGTTTTTTTTTTTTTTTTGGCTCAGTAAGTGGGAGAACTGTTGAGGGATTAATTAATAATAATTACAGGTAAATGCCTCTCTATGGTATTGTGCTGAAAATCCCTCTATATCTTTGGAAATGGTTCATAATAAATTTTCCTTATGCTAATATTTAACATCTGAAAGTTGAATTGATCAAAATTGATTCAACACCTTGAACTGGAGAATTGTTTTATAAGGCAATTTTGTTATATTTAGTAGGGATGCTATGATTGACCGACTAGAGATCGGTATCATTTATGACTTGATCGGTACTAGCCAATCTGGCAGATCTCATTAACTGAATGAAGAGTGAATTAGCAAGAGATTGGCATGACCTTGCATGTATGTAGGCCTTTTTACATATATAAAAACTTTTTTAAAAGTTTTTATCTATTATTTTCTGTAAAGCTACTTCTAACCATGACATGTCCAAACTAAATGGTTATAAGAGACATGTTTAAGTTTATGTTTATGGAACATCCTTCATTTATTCTCTTAGGTAAGGAGATATCTCACTCAAGATTTATACTTAGTGGGGAAAATGTTCTTAATTCATTATAAAGCTTGAAGCATCGATAATATTTAGCTATTTAATTCAGTTATCACAAATTTTACCACCTATTGTTTGAACCACAACCTTCTGAAGTCCCAGTTAACTCAGTTAACTGGCAATGTCGCATGGCCAGATTGTTTTATATGCTTCCTTCATAAACATATATATATATATATATATACTATATATAGTATACTATTTACTATATATATACTAATATTGATACATAAATGTGTTAATAATCAAAATTGTAACAATTGCAGTAATAATGGCAGTGAAACAATTCTGATTGTTCAGGAAGTCTGAGAAGTAAAATTCATATTCTCAAATTTCAAGAAGAAAATGGTGTTAAATGAGTGCATGTTTAATGTATATTTAATGTACTGTATTTTTAATGTATAGACACACACATTGCTTGAGGTAGCATGACTTTGGAATGACTACCTGGTATTGCAGCCAGACAGCAGTACGAGTGTGTGCTTGTGCATATTTATATTTCCGCATGTGCACACATGAACACTCTCGTACGACATGGGCCAGGTTTGAGCCATCAAATCATTTTTAAAGGCTGATTTCCTGTGGGAGTCCTCAGAGGTCAACTCATCGGAAAGGGATGAAAAAACAACATTTGCATGCGATTTGTCACACCCACCACATTAAACTTTCATCCTGACAAAAACATGTCAAATAAATTTACACCGCCGCGCTGACAGGCCAACACAGGCACGGACACAGCCCAATGCCATCGCCAATTATCACAGCTACTTTTACTATGCATCAAACTCTTCTGTCGCTCCCCTGCTTTCGTCTTCCCAAACGACCCCAATAAAAACTGATCCGGCGGGGCGGATTTGCCTTTGTCACCCACATTATCACCCCCTGTATCCTCCCTCTGTATATCGAGCTGCCAATCAGAGGTGGACGGATGGCAGGCGGGCTGTGCTGATTTGAGGGGGCTCGGCTGTATGCATGGATTTAAATAATAAAAGGGAGATTTGACTTCAGGCCCACAGAGCCCTGCCAATAAGACGGCTGGAAGAATATGGCAGTGTGTGCTCGCACAAAATAACTGCAAATTGAGGATATAATGAACACGTTTAATATTTCATACGCCCTGGATGGAAATATCTTTAGTAGGGAGATTTCTCTCTCTTTCATTTTCCCAGTCTTAACTTTCCCTCTCAAACCCCCCACACAAAACCCAGCACCCCAAGTACAGTCTCACTCGTCCACAGGACTTTGGACTCTCTGCTTGGCTTTGAGAAGCGTGAAAGCCCTCGACTGTTGCTGTGAGGGAAGAGTTGGGAGGGAGAGATGAGAGTGACAGTTTAAAGACCGTAATCATTGACAATTACACACCACCGAAAGCTTTTCCTCTCTCTCTTTATCCCTCCCTTCTTCTCTCGCCCTCTGTCTGTTCAGTGGTGATTGGGTACCATCTAAAGCAGATCTACTAATATGGTTGGTGTTCTTTCACATCAGTGTCTTTAACACAACCCCGATCATCAACAGCGCTAACACTCTCTGTTGAATCCACAGACACAATAAACAAACACTAATTCTTCTAATTCAATTTTAACTGCATGGCTACTGCAGTGATTAAGGCTACAGGGCGTTGTTGTGTGTGATAATCCATTGTTCTTCATGTCACTCACACCTCAGAACATCAATGCCATCTGTAAAACACATTCTTCCCAAATAATGCAACCGTGGTTGCATGCATTTGCGAATGTTAATGGCTTCCCCCTATCCTTAGTTTGCCCTCTGTCAAGTTAGTTACAATGCCTTCTTGCCTTTAAATATTATACTAATATTTGTAGTATGCATTATGGAAAAAAAGCTGATTATGATATGATATAATCATGTCTTAATGTCATTTTAAAGGTATGTATTGAAGAACTAATGAAGAAGAATTCTGACAGTCTAAACAACTTTCTTTTTCTTCACATCAAAGAACTTTGTTGAATGCCAAGATTCCATGGATGTTAAAGGTTCTTCCGTGAGTCAACAATGCCAGATTTTATTTCATTTTGTAGTGAGTAGTAGACACTCTAATGACAACTAGTTGACATGTAGTTACTGTGTTATTGCAAATGTTTACTTTAGTGACATAATAGATGGTTTTTATTAGGTTAATCAGCAAGATGAGTATACAGACATACTTTTGCATGTATTTGTCTGTCCTAGCCCAATACGCAGATCTCTGTGTTCATGCGAGTGCTAAACTGAGTTCTCATTTGATAAAAATCACTTTGCGCTTTTGTGACAATGCAGACGGCGGTTAAAATTTTGCAATGAATACACAATGTATGCATTAACTAAGCAAGACAGAAGATGTGAGGCGACATTTAACATTGATAGCTGTATTTAAATGAGCATCCAGAACTATAAAATCAGTCTTTAAATATTTCCAAGCAGTTAAAATTCTTTTCTTAAACTGGGTGTAGGTTAATAACAGACAGCTGATGCATCAATGATGTCTTTTATTGAAAGCTCTCAAGCCTAAATCAGTTGCCTAATAATATACACAGCACGCTAAAACCATTCTGGGATTAATTAATTACCAACAATGATTATTATGAAACCGCAATTTGACAGAAAACTGAGTGGGTATTCAAATCGTTCCACCTCCCAGTGGAATACGGAGAGGCTAAAGTTACAAATAAACAGACTGATTATTCACAGCGAACTTGTGTAATCACAACAACACATCCGCTTCTGTGAAGCTGACAGACATGCGCTTTTAAAAAATTAATTTCCTCTTGTCCTGGTTCTGTGTACTGATCACTCCATCTGCATGACTTTCATGAATTATTCATGCCGGCATTTCAAACATTAAATGCATGTATTAATTTCATTTATCATAGGCAAAAACAAAAGCCTAACAACACTTGGAAGTGTAACACAAATATTCTGCCTTTGCAAAACTTGCTACAGGAGCCACCAGGGATGAGACTAGACTGAGCATTAACTGTAGAAGAATGCTTTCATCGCACCCAAAATCCTAAATTAAACAATGTTTAGCTTCAATTATTCAACTCCTTGAATGTCAACACAGTTACAAGCCTGTATTACTGCTCACGCTCAACTTGACAGAAAAATAAGTGACAGCTGACTGACAGAACCTGCAATGCCACGTACTGCTTTTTTTCTCCTCTCAGCTGTAATGATGAATGAGGTTAAGGTGTCCGCCCCTCTCTGACTGTATCATTAGCATTAGCTTCTGATCTCTCCACTCGGAGCCAATTCCTGACATCTGAATCATCTGTAAGGACCGAGACTCTCTCGCCTGCCCTCCCTGTCTGTTGTTCCTATGGATCCTCCACTCGTGTATATGATTGGATTTGGGTTTAACAGAAACCTGTAATTACACAGCCATTGTGCTCAAGCTAAGCCAGGATTGACAGCAGCAGAGGCTCAGCTGTGGTGAAGGCCGCGGGTGCAGGTACTCCGCTGCAGGCTGGGCTGGGAGCCAGCTAGGTAAAAACAGAGATGTTATAGCAGGAAACGGTGGGCTGTGCTTTGGGTCTGAGTACTTTGAACCCCTGCCTGATGGCTGAGGGCAAAGCTAACAGGATCTCCTGGTTTGAGGGAGGAAAAAAGAGAGAGAGTGTGAAAGTATTCTTCACATTACCAGGGCAGGAAGGAAAACTTATAGGTGGCCTCTCTTGCATGGCACCCTAAATGTCGTTGTTAGTCTGAAGTGCCATCTGTGTTTGTATACATGGCCTCGGGCAGTGGTTGGTTTTGCACAATAATAATGATAGCACAGAGTGTAATGCAAATCTATAGCACAGGCACACACAAAGAACAACACATCGTTTGCCACCTCAGTGGGGGTTTTTAAGGGTATATTTTGTTTACATGTTTATGCAGGTGCTGCAGCAGGCTTTTACAAACCATTACATCAAGTATTGTGGCTGCACCATCATATGTAGAAGTTAGGTGTCAGTTGAAAAGATAGACTGTTGTACTGGGCTATTTTAATCGGTCTTGAAATATATTACACTGATTGGTTACAAGCCCGTAGCCAGCTTATTGAAAGGGGTGGCTATTTTTTTTTTTTTCACAAAAAGTGGACCTTTTTTTTTGCAGTCATTTGACTCGTTTTCTATTAAATTAGTGACATTTTAAACACTAAGGCCCATTCCCAATTCTATCCCCTAGCTCTTCCCCTTACCCCTACCCCTCGTTTTGCGCATGCACGCCAAGGGGTAGGGGTGTCCCAATTCTCTTTAGCTTGAAGGCGTAGGGCTGAGGCGAAGGGGTGAACAGTCCTTCGAACGAAGATTTTTCAGGATTACACTTGAAACCAAGGTGTAAGAAAATTTCTAAGAATACACCTTTCACAACGGCAGTATTGCTGAACCCGGTAGAGATCCACAAATTAATGTTTTGTCATTATTATGATTTTTTACAACAAACTAATACATGTTTTAATATATTCATAACCGCATTCGTGTTTTACCATCATGCTTAAAAAAAATAATAATAATAATCTATAATCCTTATTAATAACTCATGTGCAGCAGTCCCACAACATTCTGACACTCGAATACCCTGTCAGTAAAGTCTAAGGGCTCCTATAATGTTAATGTTGTTTTTGGTGTGTTTACATTGATGAATATGGCCACTGTGTAAATGCACAGTAAAGTTACAATCTTATTGCCACATTAGATCATTATGATAACATAATATGTGCCTTCAGTGATTTCATGAAGATAAATACCAAAAAAAGAACACAACTGGAATAACTACAGCAGTCGTGATCGTCTGATCTCACATGAAGCAAGAGATTGCGAGGACATATGATGACATGTGCAGGTGCAGTAGTGCTGTCCCATTTCTTAGGGGTAAATTTTGAAGCCCTTCCCCTTCACCCTTGGTTGTAAATTGGGATTGGGTCTTATTTTTGCTGGATCAGCTTGTCATATGGTGATTATAATAACCAAACGTTTTGATGCACATTTTGATGTAAAAGTATTCCCTACATTATTTTTTTCTACAAGTGCTTACCATACTATTTTACCACAAAGTGGTATTTAAAATGTAGGTTATTACAGTTTTATAAATAATGTCAGGTTTTTAATTTTTTATTTAAAAAAATGGTGAACAAAGAAATATAAAAATATGCTTGTTTTTAAAATAAAAAATATTATTATCCATCATTAACGAACCAAAAAAACATAAACAACAAGGAATCTGTTAAAACTTGTTATAAATAAAATACATATGTAGGCTAATAACAAACTGGCCAGCTCATATCCTCAGTCAGAATTTGTCCAGTTGAATAATTAAAAAAAACATTTGTCTTAAAGCCGCTTTCTATTTATTTTCACAACGTATGATGGCATATTAACAAAAAATGGGACAAATGAGAATTTTCATTTACTCACCCTTCGTTTGTACCAAACTTTTTTCAGTTTCTTTCTTTCACTGAACACACTGAAACCCATTTTTATAGCTAAACTGTGATTTTCATAGCTGAAAATATGTAACCATTAACTTTTCAGCTTTCTTCAAAATATATTCTTTACTGTTCAGCAAGAAAGAAATTAATAAATGTTTGGAACTACTTGAGGGTGAGTATATTTTCATTTTTAGATTACTAGTTATTTTGAAGAGTTCATCTAAAATAAGTCTTTCATTTTTTATAATATACTTTTAACATCACCAAATTTCTCACATAATTTATTTGAAGACTTGGTCATTTCATAAATGTATTAATTATTATATTTAATTTGTCAAAACATTGATTTTATACATGTATTTTTTTATTAATGTTTTTTTGGTTTAGTAATAAAAGCTTAATATATTGCGGAAATTCCTAAAATTAGCAGTTTAATAGAACTATGGAAACATAATCTACATAGGATGACAGTCAAATGGTGCTAATTCCTAATAACAAGCAATAAACGTGAGACTAATATTCATGGATGAGTTTCTATTAGGGCTGCATAATATATCGTTTCAGCATTGATATCGCAATGTGCAAGTGCACAATAGTCACATTGCAGGGATTCCGTACCACTCAGAGGAAACGGGCCATTATTAATGTAATTGTAATTGTAGCTTACAGTGCACATTATATAATTATTTAATCAATGAAAATGATTGACTGAAAATATGCAGTGATTATTTAATTGCTGATCATGAATACTGTTTGACCAGAAAAATCATAAATTATAATCAATTTAAATCTTTTCTCTTTTGCATCAAACTTTGCTTGCCATTTAAAAATTTGCCATTGTTTTATCAAGATATGCTCCCCTAAAATAAACCATCCCAAACTGATCTAAAATTATGAATGCTCTACAAGCTATTCAAGCCATCTGGTCAAAATGCATTTATATTCATTGCAGTAAATTAAAATATTGCAATGTCAGTTTTTTCCAATATCGTGCAGCCGTAGTTTCTATACAGAAAATGTCCTTCAGAAATGAACATCCCAAATCATACTCACTTAATAAAAAAATGCAAGTGATGGTTATCATACTCACTTACAATTATAGGTGGTAAGTTAAAAACACCATGTGCAGAAAGCCACCCATGGCATCAACCAAAATATTTGTTTTGTTAAAATCAAATCAGATCACTCCATGTTATGCCTTTAAAATAGTAAGGTATAAGCTGCCCTTCAATTGTTCCAGAAATGATTTTTGACCCATATACCCTTGTGGTGACCCATATGACTTGTACAGTTAACACCTTAACCGGCAAAGACTCCTCTGGAGTGAGTGTGTGTGTGTTCGATCCACACAGACTGACCCCTTTAGCCTTTTTCCTTGTTCAGTTTACTGTGTGGATCTCTCTGTAACAAGGTCCCACACACACACACACACACACACACACACACACACACACACACACACACCTCCCCTGACAGTTTCCTTTCCAATTTCTCTGCTCATTATGAAGACACAATGGGAAACAGCAGCAGTCTGTGCCAATACTACTATATATAAATAATGCTAGGTCAATGCTTTTACTCTCTCTCTCTTTCTCTCTCCCTCTCTCTCTTTCTCTTGCATTTTTGAGGACAGACTTGCAGCTGCTCTTCTGCTTTGTGAACTCAAGGTGACAGAGAGGATAAGAAAGAGGAGTAAAAGAAACAAAGGGTGAGATGAGAAGTTAAAAGATGAAAAAAAGCTAAAGGCTGAAAGTCTGCAGTCATAACACCTGTCTTCCTCCTCTCTCTACGCTGACCAGACCAACTGCTCGGAGACTCCAGGCCATCTGCTGTTAAACACACACACATGCAAACACACAGCGGACCAGCACGATTAATGTCAAATTGCTCCATTGAGAGACACTCGGGATAGATATTATTAGCCGATTAATAATTGCCTAATGAGTTTATAATAGGCCTGTGACTGGTGTTAAATGAATGAGTTTTTTCAGGTGAATCTAGTCCGTTTGGATTTGACTTTCAGCGTGAATTATGAACAACTTAACATTATCGTTAGCTCTTTATACAGATGGTTTATTCCACTGGCTTCACTTTCCAGAAAACATCAGGGATATTTCCTTACACACCACCCCAGTCAGATTTGTACTCGCAAGCATGCTAATGTACGCACACTAATGGATGTTTTAGGTGTCAGCACATGACATTTGCAAGGGCTTTCACAACACACCAGAAGAGCAAAAGACAGAGAGAGTCATCTAATACAGAGCCACCCATCACAAGGCCGGTTATGACAACCATTTAGCCAGAATTAGCTGGCAAATTGACTAGGCTTTTACATGTAGCTGTATATTACCCAAGGGGTTCTGTGTGGTTTTTGAGAAGCCCTGGGCTAAAACTGACCATGGCCTGCGTCGTGGATATCATGCCACTCTAAAAGTGCCCGGGTCCCTGTGGGGATTGAGAGAATGTGCAGGACTCAGATGGAGGGGCAAATGGAGACACAACTTTGTACAGTGGAATAGAGTCTGTGGGTCTTAAAGGGGCAGTACTCTCACACACACACACACACACACACACACACACACACAAACACAAACACACACACACGCACACACTATAAAAATGAATACTGTCTTTATTTAATTACTTTCATTCATGTCATTTACAACCTGGAATGCTGTTCTTCAAACTCTTTTGTGAGGGTGAGTTGATCATGACAGAATTTGAATTCATTTGGGCGAACTATCTCTTTCATTCATTATTAGGTGATAATCTTCTTCTCTGCTGATAGAGAATGAGAAATGAGAGCTTCACGGGAGATCTCCAGTGGCTATGAGTGAATGTCTTTGGCCACTGAAATTCCAGCCTGTACCTCTGACAAAGCATTTGCAAGTCTTGAGAAAAGTTTTTTGGAGACATTTCACAGAGGAACTGTGGGGACGTGTCAGAACTCTCAAATCAAATGAGTGCGTACAAAGAAGTTGTATTATTTATTTCTGGAAACATTATGCTAAAGATGTTTAAATAAACAAAACAAATCGTACACATTTATTTATTCAATAGTAATAAATAGTAGTAGTACATGATCTAACAGTGAGCAATATAATTTAGAGAAATTAGTAATAATATTTGTTAACATCAGTAAAAATGAACTTAAACAGTGCATTACTGCTAGCAAATTAATCATTTGTAATAACATTATAATAAATAATTGAAGAACCCTCAAAATCCATCAGACCTCTATCATGCTCCAATAATTAGGTTCAGAAGTTTCATTTTATATGTAATGATAAGGTTATTAGCTCGTAAATAAAATACCTTTTTTTATACATGACACTTTAGACAATTTTTTTTTTTTTTTAAAGTTTGATTTTCTTTTGTGTTAAAACCAGCTAAATACACTTCTGCTTTTTTGGCAAAAACCTCTAAATCCACCTAATGGGACAAGGCAGTGTAATTAGTCACTAAATATGCAATTAGAAATGATTTGATACTGATACTGCTTACCAGTGCAGCCTGTTTCTTTCCTGCTCTCAGTAATGCAAACATGTGAATAAATGTGTAAGAAATACATACCTATTACCTGTCATTTTAACGTGATCAATTGATTTTTCATTAGTTTTTTCTTCATCTGAACACATTTAAATCTGCCATAACTCCAATATTTACACTCCTCCTTAAAATTTATAGCATATCTGACTGTATGGGCTGCATTTCTCTGTAGTTTGTGCCAAAAAAAGAATATTCAATGTTATTTTCTATCTTTAATGAAACTTGCAGGCATTTTAGAATTGTCCTCACGCCTCATTATTACTATTATTAGGGTAAGTGGGCTGTATGTATGCGCGAGATACACTTCTTTAAATATGTCACATGATCATCCTATGCAGGCACATTTATACATACAGTTTTAAAACTTTTACAACAACTGTAGAGCAAAATGTATTTCCAACGTTAAAAACTATCCAAAAGGCACGTAGGTCTATACAGATGTGTTTTTGCGAATTTATTTAGCTCATTTTTTGCAATCTTTAAAAAGCCTATGGGAAAATCCAATAGGGATTTTATCGAGGGAACCAGTTTTATGCTAGCAGCCGATTAGCCTACAAGGTGACGTCATAGTTCCAACAGTCTATTAGGTCAGCTAATTTGGCCGTAGAGTATGTGTGTGAATGAGAGTGTATAGGTTTTTCCCAGTGATGGGTTGAAGCTGGAAGGGCATCCACTGTGTAAAACATATGCTTGATAAGTTGGTGGATTATTCCGCTGTGGCTACCCCTGATTAAAAAAGGAACTAAGCCGAAAAGAAAATGAATGAATGAACGAATGAATGAATGAATGAATGAACGAATGAATGAATGAATGAATGAATGAATGAATGAATGAATGAATGAATTAATTAATTAATTAATTAATTAATTAATTAATTAATTAATTAATATTGTCATGGTTCTTTGGTTGGTTGGCAACAATTAGTCAAAATAAAATCAAAAATAAAAAACTTGTGACTGAAAACATTTGTATTGTATTGTCTTATAAGGAATATAAAAACATATGAAACATATGCATCTTTTATTTTGCTATATTAGGCAATAAAAAGTAATTGCTTTAAATTACAGCACTTTTATTCTAAATTGAGAAGAAATGTCATCAGTAGTTTGCATAATAAAATCTAGAGAAGCAAAGATAGTTCAAGTGGTCTCTTTTTTTCCCATATAGCTTCTTGTATTTGTGTTTCCATCTTTCTGTTTACAGATTCCAATATATAACAATTTACGAGCATTCATGATCTTCCTAGCAATGATGAGGGAACTCCTTCTGAAAATAGACGCGCTCTCTAACAGAGCCACAAAAAAGCAATGAGACTAAGACAGCGGTCATGCAGAGGTGGAGTCCTGTTACAAAGGCAAAGCAGAGCCAAAATTAACAGCTCTTAGTCGGCGACAGTGTGACATCCAACTCTAGCATGTGCTCTTAACAGTCGTCAACACTGGATTCCACACGCGCCCTGCCACATTTGCACCAGCACACGCACCTACACCGAAAGTCACCCACCTCAACGGCTGTCAATCATGCGTCAGGACACAGCATCCAGAATGGAGACAAATGGACGGAGGATCTCTAAATGTGACCCTTCACCTTCACCAGTGGCCTGAAGCTCGTGGGATGTCAGACCTGTAAATATAGACATCAAGTGAATGTGCGTTCAGGCCTTGATTTATAGTGCGCAATTATTCAGCACATCTCTTTCATATTACCTATGCCAGATCACTGTTAACAAACGTGTAAATCAAACAGTGTTGCAAACTACTTGTGGGAAGTGTGTATGTGTGTGCTCCTTTATCCCGGGGCGTCCTGGTTGATGGCATGGCCAGGTTTGATGAGTTGCTCTTCGAGCGATCGTAAATAAAGATGGGGGACATGAGCTCCCAGGACGCCGACCTCTCCTGTCACAACTTTCACCGCACACAGAGCAACTGATACATCCTCCCCCTCTCTGCTCAGAGCCCACATATTTCTCACCGCACATTGGAAATCAATAAAGAGCAAATTATTTATGGAAAATATACTCTGTGCTGAATTATTGTCTGTGCAGCGCTCTGGGGAAGTGAGGTGGTGGGTTACCTTCAAAAACGCAAACACAAATCACAATCTGCGGGAAGCAATGTGTTGGGGGGATGGGGCATTTGTTTAATGTCACTGTTTCTGAGGGTTATTTACAGAGACAGTATGTGTGTGTGTGTAGGGGGGGTGTTCAGTCAAATGAGGGAGTTTGAGAGCCATTTAAACAGTGTTGGGGAAGCTACTCTGAAACTGTAGCTTGATAAACTACAAGCTACTCATCAGGAAAAGTAGCTGAGCTACTGTCAAACTACCTTTCTAAAAAGTAACTAGAAGTTACTTCCTAAATGTATCTAGTAACATTGAAGCTAGGGCTGTGCCATTAATCAAAATCGAATCGCAATTTGAAAGTTGATTAGCTATTTGCAAGAGGCTGCGATATAAAATATATATGTATTATTTAATTTCCCTCTTCCAGAGCAAATGCTTGACTGCCGTCTGTGTGTGACAGTCTTACTAGCCAATTGAGTGAGCACACTTTTGTTCTGCCTACCGAACTATGCAGGGGTGCGTCTAAAAAATATTTAGTATGTAAGATAGTTCTCTTATAATATCAAAATTTAATGTTTTAAAACATCACACTCGCACATTTTTTACAGTGTATGAATGTGATTGAGGTAAAGCAAAAAATTACTCAATTCATATCAAACAATCTGTCACAACATAAAGCAACCGAGAACACACAATAGAACTTTTTTAGGTAACACTTTATTTTGATGGTCCATTTGAGTATTTGTAGACTGTCTGCTTAATATCTGTCGATACTGCTCCTTCAACAGACATTCAACTGAATATGAAACTTTGCAAGTACGTCAACACACTTACCCTAACCCCAACCTAACAGTCTACTTACAATCTAATGAGAATTAGTTGGCACGTAGATGCAATATAACTTCAATTCAACAAACGAACCATCAAAATAAAGTGTGACCTTTCTCTTAAACTCAGTGCTTTATTTGTAAATAAATAATTCACTGAATCAATTTCAGTGTTCACAGAAAATAGCATCACTGAACGGTTATAGCACATACAATGCTGGGTTTACAACAAACATGGAATTAAGTGGCCTATTCACATTAAAGTTACATACTAAAGGGAAAAACTGGAAAATATGATATTTTCAATTTAGGCACTGTGTGCTTACTAGGGCGGTGTGCGACATAGCTTTTAATCCAAAAATAGTTAGAACAGCATATTGCGCCTTGCTTGTAAACAAATCTGTTGAAAAAAATAAAGTTTGCAAATGACTGATTTCTTACTGACATTTTATTAAAAACAAAGTTCATCCACTCTTTTATAATTTTGGGTTTGGGTTATTATTTAGCAGTTTCCCTCAACCTTGTTTACTGGACAGCACAGGCCCGTGTTAGCCTCACTTACTATTTACCGTACTCCAAGTACATGGCTTTAGACCATTACATATTAAAGTGTCAAGTTCCACAACTTGCCATTTTGGCAGACTGACTTTAATATAAGCTGTGCTTAGACTATTGAAAAAGTTTTGAGTTTCAAAGCTAACAGGACGCTTTTATCGCATGATTACATGTCTGTCAAAATATTTTTTTTTTATTTCTTATTTCATGACCCATTTAAAAAGATTAAACACAGTGTTGGGAAGCAGCTAGCTACATTTTTTTTCAGCATACAGCTTCACAGTAGCTTATTTATGATACAATGTAGCTTTTCCAGTAGCCAGCTCCTTTTTCCAGCAAGCAGTGGAGTAGCATACAACAGCGACATTCCATTTAGTGAACCTGCAATGGTCTGGCTTCACATGTATTTATTCATTCATTTATTACTGTTATTTCCAAATAATATTTTCAAGTAACAGTTGAAATTCAATCAGTAGTATTCTAACAGCTGGCAATTAACATACTGTAAGAGCTTTGTGTAAGGACTTAGAAAACATTTCCTAACAAAATAAAACCGTGTCAATATCCCTTTTTTTTTTTTTTTTTTTGAGAAAGGCACTGCCCTGTTCTTAATACAAGTTAATAATATTGGATTGCGACACTACAGTTGCAGTTTTAAAAAGTTTTAAAACTTGCTATTTTGAGTGCACACTTAAAAATGTGCAGGGTTTCACACAACTGATTCATGTTGTCCCAAAACTAATTACGTTTGGTGGACAACATATACAACATTTAACATATACAACATCAAGAGTTTTGTTGTTTCAGATAATTTCAAATAAGTAGTTTGAACAAGCAGCAACATAGATTTTTTAGAGTGTATATGAAAGATGTAGGCTGTCAAACACACACCCCAGGGTTTACATTGGTGGGCACACAGCTGTCTTTTGAACTTTTGAAAATCTTTGAATATGCAAAAATGTCAGCCAATCATACAAGTGGGCATTTGCGTGTGAGTCTTCAATCCGACCTACCTAATAAAACAGGGTTTTCGTATGAGGTTGTCAAAACAGGACAGACAATAACCTACCTTTTCTTCTTTTTTATGTAGTAGCCTTGATAACATTATAATTGGACACTACACTCAGAAAACACAATTTTTATTCACAATTTTTTTACATGATCCCTTTAACAAGCCTGAAGCCTGCAGAGAAGTTTTCTTCAGTGGCAAAACTGGGTTTGTGCATCAACAGAGGCAAGAGGGGTCCTTGACAAGCTGATTTATGACAGGCACTTCGCAGGACACCGACTCCCACTAGCAGCGATACAGTCGTCACCTTAGCTTTTCTGTTCTCCCTCCCCTTTCTCTGACAGACAGCAGACATACCTCTTCTGGACTGTTCTCTTACAATAACATTTATCATCTGAGCACATTATAAATCACTCCAGCTAAATTGGATGTGATAAGCACAGCAGTGACAACATTCCCTCCTCTCTGCCTCTACACAGAGACCACCAGGCCTGCCGGGGTCCTTTTCAAAACATCCACCTATCATCCTGGATGTCTGTCTGAAATTCAGACTCATTGTTGGTGGGTGGTTGGGTTTGTATTATTAAGAATTTGTGAATGTACATTATTGTTCAAAAGAAGGCAAATGAAGAAGCAAATGGAGACTATATATAATGGGTAGAGCCAGATGAAATCTGCGGACGTTTTTTGCTATTTCTGCAAAGAATTTTGGTAAAAATCTGCGGATTTCTGCACAGGTATTTTGGGAGTATCATAACTAAAACCTTAATATGTGAAATAAAAAATAATACTTTGTTAACTTTTATCTAATGTTTAAAATGCAAATTCAATTAGATCCACTTTATTTGGTAAACAAAGCAAGTCTCTCATATAATATCTATAATAAAAGACTGCATTAGACTGCACTAAAATTTTACTGTACAAACTGTACTGTACATAAATCAGATGAACATTTTCATACCGTTCAATAATATTACTGTAATTAATTTAAAAACTGAAAATAAATATAGATTTACACACATTTACTCAAGTAAATAAACAGAATTAATGATGGGCTTAAAATCTGTGGGAAATCTGCACGCGCAGATTCCGTGTGGGTCTAATAATTGGTACAAAAAAATAGTGTCTAGAAATAATGAATCAAACACAACACTAAAAAGTTGCACTGTGTTTGCTATGTCAGATTTCATCACTTCAGGCCCACTTGGACAGACATGCAAGTCCCACTGCAGAGAAAAGCACTTCTGCAACATTGTACAGGGGTCAAATTCAAACATGCAGACGTGCACAGGCGCTCATGGCAGATTTATTGTTCCTGGGTTAAAGTCGGGACACAGGCGACATAAACCACCAGGAGGCGTGTCCACAGAGGGAAGTTTGCTTTTACGTATTTTCTTTTCCACTATTTAAAAACAAGCAGTTCCCAGTCTGCTCTCTGTGAGCCCAAGTCATTAAAGCCAGTGTGGAAGTGTTTGAGTCACATGGCTGTAGAGTAATGTGATCCCTGGAGAACAACTGCTGTTAACTTTAATCTCTGAAAAATCTCTCCTGTTCTCTCAACGGTGCTATACTGAGGCTTGTGTGACTGAAAACCATATAGACCTGGGTTGAATACAGTGCTATTTCAAGGCCTGTGTGTGTGTTTTTAAACCCCTGACAGACATGCTTAAATACAAACATGACCTTTGTACTATAATAAACAAGACTGGATGAATGTGTGCACACATTCGTGTAAAAAACATACATGCAGAAAGTATTGGACTCGCCAACACACACACATACACACACTTTAACTTGACTCATAAACACTACAAAACACACATTAACACAAGCACAGTGCCAATGACAAACATTTACACATTTTTGTAGCCCTTCTATTCAAGTGACCAACGCACACACTGCAAGATCTGTTCAGGCGTTTTAGATAAAGTAAGAAAAATTACACAAAGTAAAAAAAAAAAAGCACAGCAGAAAACTAAAATGAAAGAGCGAGGGTTGATTGATAAAGTCCTGAATCTGGCTATTTAGGGTCTGGCGGGAGAGGAAGCAGCTTCTGCCAGACAGAAAAGCAATTAATCTGTAAACGAGCTTTACAGCGGCAGCAGCAGCAGCAGCAGGTCTGAGCGCTGGAAACCCCCCACCTCCCCCTCCCCACACAGCTCTCCTGCTCAGATAAGGCCGCAGACGGCTATTTATTGTACATTTTAATTAAGTGCTTGTTAACGCTAGTTATCTTAACAGTCACAAAATTACCGTTGTAATGCATTTTGTTTGAGGAAAAATGGAGCAGGGTGTGAGTGCTTTATGAGAGCCAAGCACAGCTTGGCTTCATTTGGAAAATCACAGAGCAGGAAGCAAAGAGGAGGCACGGTGGGTGCGCGATGATCTGAGCGCCGGCGCTAATGGTTATTTAATATGGCCATCAGCGGTTCCCAGTCCCCAGCATACGGAGCGCTAGCACAATAGCCTCCAAACCCTCTTTAACACTTATTTGAGATGACAGGAAAAATGAAACCGTTTGTGCTTTCAATGGAAAAGCAATCATTGGGACATTATCCTCCGCTTGCCCTATCATGCTAATGCTGGGTAAAAATGTCACCAAATGTATTTAAAAGGCTGATGGAGTGGTGCTCTGTGATTCCTGCTGCCCGCCTGATTAATAAAAACCTTCAATTTGTATGTAAATGCAACCTGGGCCTCATATCATCCTCACACCTGCACGGAAAATAATAAACTCAAGTTTGATGCCGCAATTACCAGAGTTTATGGCGTATCCGCTGCATGGTGAGCGAGGGGGAGAAAGAGAGAGAGAGTGAGAAAGAGGGAGCCCTTCAGGGTTAGGGAGGAGTGTAATGAGACGAGAGCATCGCAGGTAATGAAACCGTAGCAGGGATAGAGGATGACCCACAGGACCAACACGTCCTGCTATTGATGTCCAGGTTGCAAACACACAACACACCTCAGAAACAGCAAGGCATGGTAATTCAGACATTAACATATGGGTCATTCCTGTTGTGCAGCACCTTTTGAACTTGATAAATTAAAAAGAGAGAGAGAGAAAGAAAGAAAGAGAGAGAGAGTGAAGAGAGGAGAATGTGATGGTGTTTAAATGTATGATTTAGTTGGCCTTTGACATTTAAACCTTTTAAAGTTTTAATATATATAGTCATTCTTATGCAATAGAGTTGACAGAGTCATTGAAACTTGAATGAATATGCCAAGACGTATTATACTTGTGCACTTAAGAACACACTGACTTGTAGTGCAGGTAGTTTTACTATTTGCTGCCTTTAGTTATTCTTCAAGCTAAATGCCACAATTCATGAATCAAGTCTCACATATTCACAACACAATATCTGTGTTGAAGAGCAAACAATAATCTAAAAGGATGGAACATGACCACTTTTGTGGTTAAAGACCGCTTAAAAAGAGAAATGTTTTATGTTTAATCAACATTTGCAATCTCATGAAAAAGAAACTGTAGTGCTGGTACTTGTTAGCTAAATAATTACCATAGTTATTGCCATCTAACAAATAGAGTATGTGTTGCTCTTTATTTGTAACCAAGCACTGTTCTTTAAAGTGTGTATACCATCACGTTCTACTATATGTAAATGTTTATAGAATGACTTACACATTACACATTATATTTAGGAATGTTAAATAATTACACCAACAAGATCTCGATCATGTTCTTAATTATTTACACATATCTGACCCACCTCAGCCATTACAATATATATATATATATATATATATATATATATATATATATATATATATATATATATATATATATATATATATATATACATAGATAGATACTGATTAAATATTTATCAAAACGTTTACATTGTATAGTGATAATAATTTTTTGTCTCTTGGTGTAGTGAACCAAACTTTTACAATTTTATATTTTTTATTCTGTATTTCAGGTGTTTATTCGGTATTCCTAATGTATTGATGTTTTTTCTTTTATATTTTATAATATTAGTGAAATGTTTGGGTGACTTTCTAATGCATTTTATGATCGCCTGTAGTAGTGTTGTAGGAACTGAGACTGGTCTCAACTCAAGACCACATTTCAAGGTCTTGATTTTGTCTTGGTATTTGTAATTCATCTTGTTCAAGGCTACTAAATTGTAGGTCAATTGTACAAATTGTTAATATTGTTACTGAAAGTGCAATAAAATGTAAAAATACGCTCCTTCGGCTTAGTCTCAATTTCAGAGGTCACCACAGAGGAATGAACTGCCAACTATTTTAGCATATGTTTTGTGCAGCAGAGACCCTTCCAGCTGCAACCCAGTATTAGGATCCACTCATACACACTCATACACTACAGACAATTTAGTTTACCCAATTTACCTATAGCACATGGGGGAAACCCACGTGAACACAGGGAGAACATGCAAACTCAACACAGACAACCCAACTGACCCAGCCGGGACTGGAATCAGCAACATTATTGCTGTGAGTGCAAGCCGCACTAAAAATACACTACACTTTTCAAATGTTATTTTCAATTTTAAAAATTGTCAGTTCAATCACATTTTATCCAGAATATTTTATTTTATTTTCAAAAACTGAACCATATGTAACTTTGTCTTATTATCAGCATCAGGTAGGGATGCTCTGATGAGGATTTTTGCAACCGAAACTGAGTACTGATTCCTTGTCATTGTGATCAGCCGATAGCAATACCGATTCTGATGTTTCAAGCTTTATACAACTTTGCCATTACATAAGCACATTTTCCCTCTATGTATAAGATCTCACTTTACCTAAGAGAATACATTCAGGACATGTAATGATCAGAAGCAGCTTTACAAAAAACTAATACATAAAACAGATGCTGAAAAATGACTGACTATGCAATTTGGAAACATTGCTCACATGTTGTAGAACTGTGGATGTATAACCTTATAAGCTTGTAAATTCATAAACACGTGCAATTGTTTCATGAGATCGGCCAAATCATCAAGTACAAATTGAGTCATGAAATGTAATTATCGGCCGGTACCGATCTTCAGCCGATCGATCGAAGCATTCCTGGTATCAGTAAGTCCACTCATTTCTTGATGATAAGGATGGACTGAGTCAACTTTAGAAATAGTTTGTTGTTGTTGCAAGGATTTGCAGTTGTTTCTTTGTTGATTCCCTCCAAAAAAAAAATAAAAATCGTGTTTGCTTAGATACCTAAGAAATGTTTTATAAGAGATTCAGCCTTTTACTTTGATGACTTGTTTACTCTACCAAAAGATGAAAGCATTATGCATGTCACTGAGAAAAGAAAATCAAAGCATTGCAAAGTTTTCCTTCTAAGAGCCAATGCCTTTGCATGAGATATACTTGACATTATAAACAACTTAAAAGAACTACGGAGAGAAAAAAAACCCTCTCCCAAATACATACTCCTTGCGATTGTAAACTGTCTCAGGCTGGGCTCCTGATCTCAAAGTTAATCTAACTAAACAAGTGTGTTTCCACTCTTCAGCGCTGCTTTTGCATCATGCTCTTTCACTTCCACATCCCTCTATCACAGAACAAAAAGAGGGTGTATTGACTCAATCGGGGTTGAGTAGGTATTGCAGAGCTCAGATTAAAGGTGTCTGTGTGTGCGTGTGTGTGGATGTTGACTGAAGTCATGAAGGCAATGCCCCGCCGAGTCGGACCAGCACAATGCCTTTGAAGTTCAAGTATACAGCGCCACGTCTCACCTTGGCCAGAATGACCCGTATACCTGCACATATCAAAAGCGTGCGTGTTAAAGGAGGTTCACGAGTAACTGCTGTTGACGTGCACAGACCCTCTCTGGCTTCTCCCCTTCAACGCAATACCACTGAAACAAAAATGATGCAAGAGTCTGATCAGTACAAAACATGTACTTCTGAAACCAAAACTTTTAAGGGGTATTTAGTACATAAATACTTTTCTGAAAACAGTCACATGTATTAAGAGTCAAAGCCTGTGTATTGTTGTAGCTCGCCTACAAAGCAAGAGAAGAACTTAAATGTGATTTAGTTTTCATGACACGACAAGACAGCAGTTTTAAAGTGGGGTTAGAACCCACATCCTTTCAGCTACCAACATATTTTTAAAAAACAATTTAGCTACAAGGTGACGTGGTGGCGCAATAAGAAGTGATGTCGCCTCACAGCAAGATCACTGGTTCGAGACTCGGCTGGGTCTGTTGCCATTTCTGTGTGGAGTTTGCATGTTCTCCCCGCATTCGCTTGGATTTCCTCCGGGTGCTCCGGGGGAATTTTAGCTTGGGTAAGCTAAACATGTCTGAAGTGTATGTGTGAATGAGAGTGTATAAGTGTTTCCAAATGACGGGTTGCAGCTTAAAGGGCATCCGCTGCCTAAAACATATGTTGGATAAGTTTGCGGTTCATTTTGCTGTGGCGACCCCAAATTAATAAAGGGACTAGACCGAAAAGAAAATGAATGAATGAATGAAATTAGCTACAGCTTTTTTTTATGCTACAGGGTCAATACTGTGCATACTGAGTATGCAGACTTATTTTCGTAACCACAATATATACAGAATATGTACAATGTACACAGGTGGTCTTTATTTTTTAAGTTGATTATACACAATTTAAAATGAGAAAAATATATCTAAAAATTTTATAATTAAATGTTTTTACTTTCTTTTTGACCATTTTTACAAAAAAAAAAAAGTTTTCTTTACAAATGTATTTTAATAAATACTGACAACATGAGTTTGTTCGTAACAAACTTTTACAAAAAGTGTTTGTTGTTTATATTTTGGCCTAAAAAGTTAACTAACAGGGGCAGCACAGTGGTGCAGTGGTTAGCACTGTTGCCTCACAGCAAGAAGGTTGCTGGTTCGAGTCCTGGCTTTTAGCTTGTTCAAACTACTTATTTAAAATGAGCTGAAAATTTATGTTCAATCCATATCAATTTGTTAACAGTGCTAACTTAATCGATTTGTGTTGAGAAAACATGAATGAACTGTGTGGAACCCTGCATTATTTACAATGCATTTCCGTGATTGTGAGGGTTTCCTCCAGGTGCTGCGGTTTCCCCCACAGTCCAAACACATGCAGTATAGGCGAACTGAATAAACGAAATTGTCCGTAGTGTATGTCTGTGAATGAGTGTGTGTGGTTGTTTCCCAGTACTGGGTTGCGGCTTGAAGGATGTCTGATGCGTAAAACATACGCTGGAATACTTGGCAGTTTATTCCACTGTAGCGACCTCTAAGATGGAGACTAAGCCAAAGGAAAATTAATGAATGAAAGGTAACATAATTTATTAGCATTAATTTTAAAAATATTTAGGGTAAAAAGTAAAAAAAGAAATAAAAAACCTGAATGCCCCAAAAAGTAAACATAGCACAACAATTCCTCTTTTTCAGTTTTAATTTTTTTTATATATTTATTTTTACCAATATTGTATATTAAGTCTTAAAGTATATGTAGTCTGTCTTAAGTTATTTGTTAATTAGTTTGTATATAACTTATATGTATTTAACAATTTATATATATATATATATATATATATATATATATATATATATATATATATATATATATATATATATATATATATATATATATATATATATATAGATAGATAGATAGATAGTTAGATTACCGGCTACAGTAAGTTAGCTAGTTAATCCATGTTAATCCAAGCTATGCACATTCAGTGTTGTGTTGATATTTAGATTAAAATTTATTGATGTAGCACTGTGGTCCTTCCAGACATAGTATTTCGTGTCACTTTATATCCACACGTAGTGGAATGACAATAAAGCTCAATTTGACTTGACTTAACATCATAACTTAAAAGATTACATGACCGAATGTGTTATAATTTGTGTTCTTTTTGATATAATGGTATAGCAATATTGATATTTTACAAAATAACTCTTGGTGTAAAAACTTTTTAAAACGAAAAATTTACTCAGATATTCCTTTTTAGTGCTTCAGTATTTCATTTCCTTTATCTTGTATAACAACAATTATTCATTTATTAATTTTCTTTTCAGCTTAGTTCCTTTATTAGGGGTCACCACAGCGGAATAAACCGCCAACTTATCCAGCACGTTTTATGCAGTGGGTGCCCTTTCAGCTGCAGCCCAACACTGGGAAATTACACCAATTAGTTCCACCAATTTAAAGGCAACTTATGGTAGCACAACTGGCAAATTGATACTGTTTTTGTACTACTTAGATGTTTTACTGTCAGAAAAGACGTGCAGGCAAGAGGAAAATATCCACACACGCAAATCACACAAACACACATAAAAAAATAGATAAAATAAATATTTACATGAGCACAAAGACATGTTTGTTGCTCATAATGTTTGGAGAGAAAAAAGCACAAGCACTAATTGAACAACGGTACATGCTTTTGTGGATGCTATCAAGTGCAGTACACTCTGAAAGATCTGCATGCAACTATGCAAAAAAAAGTATACTTTAAAACTAGTTTTCATACTCTGACAAATTCAACAGAGACCTTGTCACCGATGACAGTAAATACAGTTCTCAGGTGGACAGTTTGGTAGGTTCAGTCATGGATCTTTATTGCCTGAGGCCTGTTAGTCAGGAAGTCTAGGATCCAGTTGCAAAGTGTTTTGCTTAGTCCAAGTGCATAGAGTTTACTGGTTAGTGTCTACAATGAGCACTCTAATGTAAGTGTGGGAAAGGTTGAAAGAGGTCCATTTCTCTATATATACTATGACAGCCACAAAGGAATTGTTCCCTGTGTAAGTAAATATGTCCAGTGCAGGTGTGAGTACAACAGGATGATAGCTATTAACTGACTTCCAATGAAAACACGAAGTTGACTTCAAACCGCAGGAGTTTAAACTTTAAGACAACTTGGGTAACACTCTCCCAGGTATTTTCTATGATTCTGCTTACTAAACCATAACGCAGCATATATACATTGTGTTGTTGACCTTACTACCACTAACATTTAGTCTATAATTTGGTAACACATATTCACTAGCAATTAGTTGCTTATAACCCGTGGCCAGACGGAATCTGCGGAGAATAATTTCTATTTCTGTGCAGAATTGTATAAAAAAACTGAAAATTTATGTGGAATGATTTTAGGATAGTAACAAAAAAATTAAAACAAGAAACTAAATATAATAATTTTTACATTTTTATTTAAGGTTTAGAACCCAACTTCAATTTGATCGTTTTTTTTTTCTTTGGTAAGCAAAGCAAGTCTCACATAATATTACTTTACAAACTGTATTGTAAATAAAGCATCCGAACATTTGCATATTAGTCAATAATATTACTGAAATTAATATAAAAACTGGGGGTGACATGGTGGCACAGTGGTTAGCACTGTCGCCTCACAGCAAGAAGGTTGCTGTTTCAAGTCCCGCCTGGGCTATTTGGCATTTCTGTGTGGAGTTTGCATGTTCTCCCCATGTTTGTGTGTGTTTCCTCAGGTAGGCGTGGGTGGTATTTCGGTATTATGGTATACCGCGGGATCTAAAAATAGCAACGGTGTCAGTTTCAATACCGTTATACCGTCATAAACTATTAAATATCCTTTATTTAATGCCTACAAAAACGTATGTGTGGTTGTCAACAAGGGATAGTGTAGAGGAGAGAGAGAGGAAGAGGGAGAGGGAGGGGGAGAGGGGGAGAGGGAGGGGGAGAGAGGGAGAGGTGACGTGACAAGTCGCGCTTCAAAGTGTCCTGCAGTTTGGCAGTTTCGACTGAAAAAAAGGGAGACGTGGTTAATATGAACGAGAGGTCTGCATTAGAGCTGAAGATCTTTGCCCGAACCCGGCGAGACCCGAAAAAATCCAAATCCCTGCATTAAAATCCATCCCTGCAAAGGTGAAACAAATGACGATGAAGTAGTAAAAAAAGCGAATTATTACGGCGGTCAGGCCAGTCACTAGCTCAGAAAGAGCGCATTCCAGCCAGGTATTTCGCGGTCGCTCATACACTGCGTATTACAGTAGAGCCCTAAACCGCAAGCTGACAGGTAAAATGACGAGGCCATTCGTTACACTGAAACTGCTGTCATGGAAAATTAAATGGATGTTCCTGACTGGTATAAGATGAACAAACAATCCTACCCAAAACTTGCAAAATCAGCCAGATCAGAACTCTGCATCTCAGTCTGTAGCCGCAGAAAAGGGTGTTCAGTTCTGCTGGACGCACCATGAGTGCAAGACTGCGCTAAAGCCAGTGGATTTAATAATGTTCCTCCACAAACAAACACACATAAGTCCAAAGATATGCGCTATAGGAGAATTAAATAAGCTAAATTGTCTGTAGTGTATGTGTGTGAATGAGTGTGTATTAGTGTTTCCCAGTATTGGGTTGCAGCTAGAAGGGCATCTGCTGCGTAAATCATATGCTGGATAAGTTGCCAGTTCATTACGCTGCCCTTGATAAATAAATAACTAAGCCGAAGGAAAATGAATGAATGCATATAAAAACTGAACAAATATTTATTTACACACATTTTTATATGTAAATAAATAGGCTAAATGATGGGGTAAAAATCTGTGGAAATCTGCTAATTTCTGCTTGCACAGATTCCATGTGGCTCCTATTACCTTGCATATTGCAGTTTTTCTCAGTCACTTTGGTGCATTTCTCACAACACTATTTACATTTGCACAACAGTTATTGCATTTCTCAAAACAAGTACAAACTGCAAAAACCTAGCTGATAACCTGCAAAAGCGTGTTTATTTTTTCCCATGCTAAAAAAAGTCATATTTTGGTGACTCTTCCTGAAAATGCTCAAAACAGCACTATATACCATTTGCACAGCCATTTGAAAACTACAGTAGAGTTAGACATCACTGCATTTAGTGAAGTATCTGAGTACGACACTGAATATGTACGTATCACATTTTTACTGCATTTGCTCGTTGCAATTATAGTGTATTCACAGCATTGTGCAAAGGAATAACACCCTTAATTACAACAAACATAAACTCCCTTTGGGTAGAGCTGTGCACAACTGTAAACTATATCGCAGTACCTATAGGAACTGAACCTACAACACACACATGTCTGTAAATCATTCATAAAATTGTTCAATTTAGAAGACATTTTCAAGACAAAAAAAGATTTAAAGATTTTTATAAAATTTGCTTGACGCATTTTGACAAATAGTTAAACATTTTTGTATGTAATGACTCTAGTAATGCAATGAGGACTATTAGTTGTATATGGAATAACTATTCAGCATTTACAAGTTTAGTTAATTTTGACTGACATGACATATGCAAATGATAATGTTATAAAACAACAGAGAGTTGTATGAAAGTGATTGATGCCTAATTGCCTAATGACTAATTGTTTTGATAAATGCATTAACTTTTTGAGAAATGCATTAACTGTTGTGCAAATGTAAATAGTGTTGTGAGAAAGGCACCAAAGCTACTGAGAAAAACTGTAATAGAATATCAGTTCTTCCTTGGTACGTATGAACTACTATTAACATTCATTCTGTATGCGTATGTTTTAGATCCCTTAACCCTACCTAATTCCTAAACAAAACTGCAACAACTACCCATAACAATAACAATATCTGTAATAATAACAACAATAACCGGTTATCAGGGGGGTATTGAAAGAAACTGTTTGGCAATGTTTATTTTGGTGAAATGTACACAAGTTGTGTACTATTGCCAAAACTTATCATTTGTGATTTTTCATCAATTATTTTTTGCATTAAATTATAATCTGAATTGACATAATCTGAAATGACATTTTGCAAAAAAACAATAGACAGACAGGCAGGCAGACAGACAGACAGACAGACAGACAGACAGACAGACAGACAGACAGACAGACAGACAGACAGACAGACAGACAGACAGACAGACAGACAGACAGACAGACAGACAGACAGACAGACAGACAGACAGACAGACAGACAGACAGACAGACAGATAGATAGATAGATAGATAGATAGATAGATAGATAGATAGATAGATAGATAGATAGATAGATAGATAGATAGATAGATAGATAGATAGATAGATAGATATCCAATTTCTCAGTTATGTGTTTGAACACTAGAAGTGAAATAGCCAGTGGAAGGTGTTGCAGCACTGCCTTCAGCAAATCCCCCAGCATTCAGGACTCGATGGCCCCATGAAAATGAGTGTGTGATCCTGATAACAGTCTCTCATCTATCTGAATATCTGCTGCCTGGATAATGGAGTTACACTAGAGTGAACTGAATAGAACAAATCCAGAGTAGGAACCAGCTCAGGCTCAACTCTCAGATGGGCTTCAGACATCTTCCTTTCACACCCTCTCATTTCCTCGCTCTCTCTCTCTCAGTGCCGTGTGGAGATTGGATTTTTACAGATCACAACGGCAAGGCAGCACACTCATTCAAGTGTGCTCCCCACGAGAAATGTATCATGATCTCTCATAATATTCTGTATACGGCTTCACCGAAGCGCTGCTCCTTAAATGCGTTTGTGGTATTAATATTAATATTTATGGACTGTGAGTGAGGGCTGTCTATGCAGAATGGAAGAGCAAACTTTCATTAATTCCTATGGAGAGGAAAGTCCAAATTAATTCCAATTCTCATTTTAATGCCTTTATGCTAATGCGGGCACAGAGAGCCAGTGAAGAGGAGCCCAGTGGAGAAGCGGGTTCAAGTTTAAAGCGCATAGAGATCACCAGCTTTCCCAATGCCGCCGACCAGTCCAGGCTCACACACACTTTAAATCCAAACTCCGGCTTACTCCAATGAATATAGCATCGCCGCTAAGCAAATTACACTACACCGCAGGTGCGTTGTGAAGTAAATTGAAACACAAACAAAACACTGCAGTCCATTCGACTCTATTATCCAATCCCCCACCCCCTCTCTAATAAAGAAATCTAGTGAGTTTTTTGGCCACTCACTTCAGGCTGGATGAATGAGATTCTAGTCCATCCATTTCAGTTTGTCGAGCTTGCTTAACTGAATCGAGCTCAGCCAAACACAAATAGATTGCTCCTGTGGTCTCCCCACGTCCCCATCCCCTTCTCTTACACCTGTGATCATTACATATTTACTGCACAGACAAGCTCTCCCGGCTGCTGATAGTGGCCTATCCGTTAATGTCTGTGTTCTGGCACCTGCTGGGTTATTGTCATTAATTGAGCTCATTTGAGAAGCAGGTCGGGGCAATAGAAACGCAGGTGTGTGGGACAACTGTTATTATCCAAGTCCACGGACTGGTCAAAAGAAGACGGATCCCTTCATCACTGGAGGTGCTGTTCCTGACGGCTGTCCATTCTTTCTACTTTTAACCCACATTAGCAGCTAATTGAGCTTTCGGATTCATTAATAATGTCTGTTTGTTTTTGTTTTTTTGGGGTTTAAAAAATGATGATGGCCATGAGTCAGGTGTAATCTGATAATGAACACTGCTCCAACAAAGGTTGACACCTCTTTATGAAATGAGCCTGGAGTTTGAATAAATAGGATGTTAACCTGACATTAGAATATCAATATTATATTAATCATTTAAGGGATTTATAATAATATAATCTGACTTTTAATGGTGATTGGTGATTTTTAAAAATCTAATTATTTTATTAAACCATAAGAATTACCATATTTGATCCATTATCTACTGAAGATAAACATTTATAGTCACAGCCTTTCAATTTTTTATCTATTGGATTGCGACGTTGGGGTGATTACAATATATTAAAGACACAACAATAGCGTCAGATACAGCAGATTGATTGTATGGAACCAGGTTAAACGTTCTGGCACATTTACAGCACTCATATACATAAAAAAATAAACAAAGAATAAACTTGGGCCAATTGGTGAGTGTGTGTGTCGTTGCATGCAATGTTTCTATATTTATAACCACCTCAAAGAATATTAGGGGTCGCAAGTCATTTGCATTGTTATTTTGGGAGTTGCAGGCTGAAAATTTGGGAACACGCTGGTTTAAAGTTTATAACCATGAGGTTATTTTTGTATGTGTTTTCTTGTTTTTGTTTTCTTAAAGGTAATTTAATAAATAGGAAGTTCAAATAAAAAACATTAAAGCATAGACCAATTTTATGTATTTTTGATTAACCTTTGTATATTTTTTTCAATTCTCAAAGAAAGCATTGATTTTCATTTTATGATTCACTAAGTATCACAGTTTCAGCTAAAAATATGTTGAAGGTAATTTCCTCCATCTTGGATGGCCCATGAGTAAATGCAAATTTTAACAGCAAATTTTTATTCTATGAATATAAACATATAACAAAGTTGAACACTTTG
The DNA here is from genome assembly GCF_052040795.2 of Danio rerio. NCBI lineage: Eukaryota > Metazoa > Chordata > Actinopteri > Cypriniformes > Danionidae > Danio > Danio rerio. The sequence continues at coordinate 36,172,588 of NC_141027.1, forward strand.
GCTGTAGCTAATGTTAAATACATGCATATTTGAAAAAAGAAGCCAAATTCCATTTGTAAACACAGTAACTGTACTAAGCCATTACAAGCTCAAGACTTCAATATATAGACCTACACAATTAAAAATGGCAGCAACTCTTCACTGAGGTGACACTACGATGATTAACCTGACAAACGGCATGACAATCCTCACCACTGAAATGCACTTTGACTGTTTTAACACTTATCTGTCCATACATTGTGTAGACATATGAACACACACACTATCTCTTTCTGACACCCACATGCTCTTTTAGTCTCACTCTCGCCTTCCTCGCTGAGCACATAGTAAGATTTATTCTAGTCCTGAAGAGCTGTGGCCGGAGCTGCTGGATATTTATGGTTTAATAAGACTTACATAAGTCTTGCAGGTGTGCTTTCCGTCCCGCCACCAAACCTATTCACATGATTTATAGAGGGCCTTTGGATTGCGTACTGATTTAGAACCTCCCTCACTCAACCTCTTTCTCTCAACGGATGTGGGCCTGTTGGTTGCTTAAAACTCACCGTGGTTGCTCCATCTCTGGATTTTTTAGGACACGGGCCTGCCAGAATAGACTCCAGTGCTCAGACAGCAAGGCTTCATTACTGAGAGTGTCTGCAAGACAAATCAGTGGATAAAGTGATGGTTAGGGAACATTGATTGTCAAATCTGAACCTACATTTCAACGTGTGCAGGCCCAGTGCAAATTAACGGATAAAGACACACAAAAAAATCATCAAAATAATCGTTCCCATGGAGGTAGTTGTCAGAGCATGCAAAGCAAATGTGTGAGTAATGTTTAAGAGATTCTCAAGACCTCCTGTGAAAACTTCATGGCAAAAAAAGAAGGTATACCTGGCGATAGAGCTACTCTTTAAATCACAAAATACAGTTCATGAAAGGTTCAGAAATGAGTTTGCATTCACAGGATGTTAATCTGACATTTATTATCTGAAGTGAACAATAACACAAGACACTTCCTCAAAAATCATTATAACCCATAAGAAAACAAGTACAATAGCAATTTATAGAAAATACTACAGTGTTTTTGAACCATAATATAAACCATTTTGAGGGATGTAAACTATAACAATGGTCCTAACATATTTCCTGTTTTACATTTTTAAATTCTATAGCTTAATGCCATGATAGGTATTTTACCATTATAAGTTATGATTGAATTACCTCTTGTTACAGTTATGAAATAGTTTGACAACAAGCAGGAAATGTTGATGGGTCAATGACATGACTACATTGATATGGTCTATAATAAAGTACTTACTTGCATTGCTGTTGTGTGTGCTATATAGCAACTATAGAAATATAAACAAATCAATACACTTTAGCATAGCATGATTCAAAAACACAATAGTTTCTATTTGAAACTATAACATAACCACATTTCATATGTAAATTTTGCCAGGAATAAGTTGCAGCTGCTTTTTTTTTTACCTGTAATTAGAAAAGAGACTACCTTTGTGTTGAAATGTGCAAGCAATTTATTTGAAGTAACGTTAAAACAATCGTTCATATAAAAACGAGTCTTAAAGGATTAGTTCATCCAAACACATACTCACCCTCATGTCGTTGAAACCCCTCACAGCTCCCTCATCCTCCAATGACTGCAAGGTTCACAACTGGTTCAAACTCCAGAAAAATATTTCTTAAAATATCCATAAAGCATTTCATACGGCTTCATTTCTTCAATTGGCATACAAGCTACGAGAATACTGCTCGAATAAAACGGAAATAACGACTTTATTCAAAAGGTTATTTCCTCAGTGTCACTGAGAAGGGCGTGCGCGGGAATCTGGGAGGATATACGTCACTCATAGTGCTCGTGAACGGGGCACGCGCCCTTTACCGAGGAGAGGAACTGTTAAATAAAGTAGATATTGAACCACTGAAGCAATGCGGTCTGTTTTGAGGATGTTTTAGCATTTTCTGAAGTCTTAACGAGTCGCCTTGTTGTCTATGGAGGATGACGAAGCTGTCAGATTTAACGTTAGCGTTAACCTAAAACATCTTAATTTGCATTCCGAAGACTAATGACGGTCACATGGCTTTGAGACGACACGAGGGTGAGTAATTAATAACATAATTTGTGGTGAACTAAGACTTAAATGGTATTCAGCTCTACTCTTCAGCACAAGGAGCCCTTTTATAATCCAACATAACAAAAAAATCAAGCACTAACAGATATCACAGATACCAAACTTAAAGGGGAAAATATTCAGTTTTAACATGCACTCTTCTAAGAAAACCAATAAAGTTTAAGAGGTTTTCAAGACTTCCCGTTAAAACTTCAGAGCATAAAACATAAATAAAAGCTGGGATACCTGCCTATACAGCTAGCCATCCTTTACAACACAAATGGAGTTTTAGACGTGTGAATGTTTAAGTCAGTAAGAGAGATGAGTGGAGACAGCATCAATAATACAGGATGTCATTTAAAGCTCCGGGTTAAGGCTCCTGAGTGTAGTCTGCCCATCTGGATGATGTATTGTTGAGCTCTGCGGAATGACAGGTGTGTATGAAGCTGGACCGTATGATTTAACAATGCCACGAGAAGATCAAGTTCATCACAGCGTGCGCGAGGCGGCGAGCAAGCGAGCGAGTGAAAGCGGGTTATCAGACAGAAATGCCGCTTCACCAAATCGCCTCAGACGTGCGGACACACACCACGCCGCCGCCTCACTTGACACACACTCCCGCCACACCTCGTCGACCTGTCCGCGCTCTCTTCTTCATCCTCTTCCTCCTCCTCCGGGGAGCTCCCTCCATTCTCATGCAACAATGCAAAACTCCCTCATTACCATCTCCTAAATATTCATGAATATTCGGCTGGATAAGCGTGTCACCTGAAGAGTGGCCTTTTACTGTCCAATAAGCACACACATCCATCTCCCTCTCTGATAGGCCAAATAAAGGGAACGTCCAGAGCGCGTCTCCGCGGAACGAGGAAAAAGAATAGAAAGGGAATTTTGAAATGCTAAATAAAAAAGGGGGGGGGGGGGTAGCGGCGTGGTGGAGGATGAATCACTCATATTGAGTGACATTCCTCAGATCTGAGCATCTTATCCGGGGTGAAATATTCTTATCTGACTGTCATAGGACTTGACACAAACAGGAGAGGAGAGCAGAGCGCCAAACGCACGTTGCACTACAGAGGAAGAGAAATGAGAAGAAACAAAACACATATTTAAGCAGCCTTTAAAAATGGTTTGTTATTTATATTTCGTTAGCTTTAATGTAGCATTTTCAGGTAGTGTTTTTGGTTATGTACACATACATACATAGATTGATGGAAATATACACAATGGCCATTTATTTGAGATTTCTTTTTTTATATTTCTATTTTTTATATATTTTTAAATTACTTTTGTCATTTTGTTGTTTTTTTGTTTGTTTGTTAAAATGTGTATAGTTTTTTTTATTTCATTATTCATTCCTTTTCCTTCAGCTTAGTCTCTTTATTTATCAATGGTTGCCACAGCGGAATGAACTGCCAACTTATCCAGCATATGTTTTACACAGCGGATGCCCTTTCAGCTGCAACCCAGTATAGGAAACATTCATACACACTCATTCACACTCATACACTAAGGCCAATGTAGTTCATTCAATTCACCTATACCTCATGTCTTTGGACTTTTGGCCAAACCGGAGCACCCAGTGGAAACCCACAGAGGGAGAACATGCAAACTCCACAAAGAAATGCCAACTGATCCAGCTGGGACTCGAACCAGCAACCTTCTTGCTTTGAGGTGACAGTGCTACCCACTGCACCACTGTGTCGCCCCTATTTCATTATTTTTATTGATATTAATTATTCTTTCGTTGTCTTTTCGGCTTAGTTCCTTTATCAATCTGGGGTTGCCACTGCGGAATGAACCGCCAACTTTTCCAGCATATGTTTTATGCAGCGGATGCCCACTGACACTCATTCACACACATACACTACAGACAAGCTTACCAAATTCACCTATACCACATGTCTTTGGACTGTGGAGGGAACCAGAGCACTCGAAGGAAACCCACACAATCATGGGGAAACATGCAAACTTCACACAGAAATGCCAACTGACCCCTGAGCCGGAATTCGAACCAGCGACCTTTTTGCTGTGAGGCGACAATGCTATTTTATTATTATTATTATTATTAATATTATGTTATTTTTAATTGTTTTAGTTAAAAAAGACAAAAGTCAGTATTTGTTTTAATTAAAACAAAAAGAATGGCAAAAATAATAAAACGTTTCTTTTTTCAATCAAATAATAATTTTTTTCAAATGCTACTTAATTTCTCATAGATTTAGTCAAACATTGATACTGAAAGATTTAATTTTATTTTTACACATTGCTACTTTTATTTTCACTGGTCTTTTTGATCACTAGACTTTTGCCACAATTGTGTGTGACATAATAGCATAGTTAAAAAGGGAGGGGATGGGGGAGTATCTTTTTATAGTGTTTTCAATTATTATTACTGGCAATATGGAAATTAAATCAAAAGTGTACGGAAAAAAATAACTTTTTTTTGCATAGTGAAGGCTTTGTCCCTCAAAGAGTTTCTGTGGTATTATACAGTAATCAGTAATTCACTTAAGCAGAACTGACCAGATAACGAGAGAAGGAATTTGAGCATATCAAAAACATCACAGCGCACTATCACACTAGACTCTTGTCAGAGGCTTTGATGTGCCCTGCTCTCAAAATGGTAGTGTGCTTAAAAAAATTGCAGCTCAATTTAAGTCTCATCCAAGGAGCTTACAACTGTAATTAAATCATTAAATTCTTGTCTACGCTTCACAGAGCGTAGAGAAATTAACTTCCCACCAACCTCATTTTCTATTTGAACATGAAATAATGATTTTCTGCCAGTCTAATTACAAAGCCAACATCTGATCAAGCCAGCATCCAGAGGGGATTATCACATGCTGCAGTATTAGAGCTCATTACCAGCTTGAGTGCAAAATTATTACATCTTGTAATTGGATGGTGAGATTTATATACAGATCGGGCCGGTTTCTGTAAGATTGTAATTACAAGGTTCGTTGGTTAGCTACTTATCAGAACTTTGCAGGAAAACAAAACAAATGGCTGGGCGAAATGAGCATGTCATTAACCTGTAACCTCAGAGACAGGGGCGCTGAGGGGGAGGAGGGTGTGTGCATGTGTGTGTGTATGCAGGGCTCGTGTCTGCATTAAGGGAAATGGGTTCATCCATTTCGGCACCCACCGGAGCAGCCCGCGCAAAACAGTCTGTTTCATTTATTTGACCTGCGTAATCTGCGCCAGTTAAAAAGAAAGAAGGTGGAAAAGCGAGAGAGAGAGAGAGAGAGAAGGAACCAAGGGAGGGGGCTATGAGAGGAGAAAAAGAGAGGAGTAAATGAGCTGTCTCTGCCAGTAGGATGGGCTCAATGCTTCTATTACTTAAAGCTAACAGGCTGTGAAGCCATTCATTCACAGGGCTGAGAGGAGCTATTTGGGCCTGCTGGAGAAAAGAGAGAGAGGAAAAAGAGAGAGCGAGATCGCTAACCTGGCTACAATTTGAGCAGAGTATAAACACACACACACATACACACTATAGGTAGAGAAAGAGAAGCTTGTGTTTGGTAACGCCTGATATAAACAGGCAACTAATCAATGAAAGAAAGGGCTGAGTTTACGCCGTAGGTAAAAAAAAAATAAAAAAAAAACAGAGAGAGGGAAAAGGGGAAGAGGTGAAAATAAAAATTGTTCAATTACCAATTACCTCACCAACACGTTCTTTCTTTATTTCTCTTTCTCTCTCTACCGCTCTCTCTCTTTTTCTAGAACAAGTGATTTTGCAGCACAAATCAATGTTGGCAGGTCAGGCAGCCAGCTACTAATCTTGGCATTACAACGCTCCAATCAGCGCGAGCCAGGTAATGGAGTTGTTATTGAACTTCATAGTTAGGATTAGATTCTCAGCGAAGATCAATGCCGCTCTGAGATGAGACTGATAAAGGCCTGATAGCAATCTGAATCCCTATAGCCATGCACTGAGCCTTTCTCTCTCTCCCTCTCTCTGTCTTTATGTGTGTTCAAATTCCTCTCCCTCTTGTCCTCCTTTTCTCCTATTCCCTTCTCTTTCTGCCGCTTGATTGAGCTACCAAGGTGTTCACCTGCGCCCAGCTCTTCTTATGTTTATATATTGCTGCTGCTTGACCAGACTTTGTCGGTTAAGCACAGCAGTGATTTGTCACTGAGCAGGATGTTTATTTAAATGTCTACACTGTTTAAGAAATATAATGATTTTTGAATTATAGACTGACATAAATTAAGATAAAATGCACAATAATAGGGGAAAATTGAGCATCGAGAGATATTATGATGTATCCCAAAGAGCCGGGCTGTGATGAGAAAAGGGAATTGAGTATCTAGCGAGGTACGGAGTAATGACTACATTTTTTATCACAACTAATGGCCTTTTAATTCTCTCTCTTTTCCTCCTGCTTTGTAATGGGATTATTAATATCACTCTCTTTCCGAGTGTTTTGAGGAAATAAGCCGAGCTAATGCACTGTGGGGGTCAGACGGAGCCGCGCGGGCCTTGTTCAAGCCCAATAGCTGCTCTGGGAAGACAAAGACAATTTATTGGCCATTATCATTTCATAATTCTGCATTCATCGATGCTCATACAAAATGCAGTTCGAGGACTTATTTTCCTCAGGAGGAGCAGAGGCCTGTCATGAGCCCCCGAGAGCGGACCTGTAGGAGCGACTTGCAAAGTTGATTTTGTTAAAGCTTGCAAAAGTACTTCATTTATTTCAGGGCTCCTTGTGGCCATTTAGCAAGTAGCGCTGTGGAGGCCCCTTGACAGTGCCAAATCAATAGTGAATCAATGGCCGAGGCAAATCAATCAGCCAGGTTTTCTTCTCAAAATATTTAATTAAACATGGTGGAAAATAACTCCAGGATTTATTGTTTGATGCTAAGAGCATTAGTGATTTGCCTTTTCCTGAGCTACGCCTGAGGCCCAAGTCACCCGAGCGCTGCAGGAGCTCAGTGGGACCAGGGGAATAGCAAAGACACTTTTCCAATATATAATAATGCTTGTATTTATACATGCGTACGCGGCTTCTTGACTCTCTCTCTCCCTTTCTCTCTCTCTCTCTCTCTCTCTCTCTCTAATGCACACGCTAATCCACTGCACCAGACTATCGTTTGAGAAAGCGAGGAGAGACAGGGCGAGCGGCCCAGTAGAGCGCTATGCTTTTAGATAGTCTCCGTTTAACATCTTAATCCTTCACAACCATCCTACTGAGAGACGCGCCACTGTCTGCCCACTGCTGGTGAGCATCTCCACCAATGTGTGTGGTCAGCAGTGCAGATAAATAGCTTTAAAAGTAGACAAAAACTAAGAAACGAAGTACAGGTCTGTGAAAGCCTGGACGATTAATTTGGCACTGTACCCTTCTAGACATGGGCTGGTACAAGTTTCTGACGGTATGATAACCTTGGAAATAAATATAACGATTTTACGGTATCACAATATTGTGATTACTGCACTAAAATAATATATTTAAATGTCTGGGTTAAAAAACAACAACTTTTTCCCCATTGAACACAATATATTTTATTTTAGGAAACATTTATAATATTCCGTAACAGTAAACATGTCAGGCTAAATAATTCAAATACATGTTTGACTTCTGCGGTCTTCATTAGTTTCAATAACACAGACTTCTTTACAACACAAAAAAACCTTACATATACCTTAGGACCGGTATAACAGAAAATTTTAGCAGTTTTAAAATCTTGACTATTCCAAACCACGATAAATCTTGAAACCAATTATCATCCCATCCTTAGTCACTTCCAGATTTTCCTACTGTAATATGGAGGTTTTTCTATTTGTGATTAAAAGAAGGACTCTGACAAACTTAAAGCGATAGTTCCCCCTAGAAATTCCCTAACATGAAAATATCTGTCATCATTTACTTACCTCTTATCATTGACTTCCATATTTTTCTATGGAAATCAATGGTTATCTTACTTAGCTTTCTTCAAAATATCTTCTGCTGTGTTCAACGGAATAATGAATCTCATAAAGGTTTGAGGCTGAGTATTTATTTTCATGTTGATTTTTGGGTGAGCAATTTCTTTAACTTGATGATACTTTGATGTTTTGCTCTACAGTTACACTAAACACTATTCTAGGGTGCATGATTCAAATTCCTTTATCATAACAGTGCATTCATACTGTACAAGCAAGAATTGATTTTTAGTGAAAGAATATGCACTTTGTATTGTTTTCACAGTACTTAGTTTAGCCACTAGTACACTTAGTTTCTCCCAAGGTTTGTTCTCCACTTACATTAACTGGAATTTTAGTTTTCCTGCCACTGTTGCATCTAGCTGGCTGGCTGGCTTAACGTGGTTAATTGGTGTAGCTGATCTTTAGTGAACTGTCCTTTAATCGATATATTTGTATTAAACTAATTCAGACTTCTCAAGTGGCGTTTCTGTTCAATTGAACTAAATCACTGTTAATTTAACTAGAAGTAAACTAGAATTCTACCACAACTCCCGTTTGTCTGATATGATGGAACGTTTTCACCTTCTGAAATAGTGTTCTGGCTTTTTATTCTCAATTCTTCATCTATGTTCAGCTATTTAGACATAATTTACATTGTAATAGTGTTATAGAAATAAAAAACAAATGTCTTGACTTGACATGTAACTAACACAACAGGTAAATGGAAATGACATATAATGTAGCTATTAGTATTTTAGTTTCTCATAACTTGTGGAGAGGAAATGTGCACACAATACACAAGGATGAACGCTTCTAGTGTGCATCTGTCAAGTGCAAATGTTTAGCACATTGGCAACACTTTAGCACCAATAGGGTATGTGGAGAGCTAGTTTTTCTTCCCATACTGATAAATATCTGGTGAACGGTTAATGTGACTTTTTTCAGTTTTATACAGTTTCTTTTACAGCATTGATGCTGTAATATAAGTAAAATATAATCAGTTAAATAGACTTCAGCATTAATTTAGTTGTTCAAGCATAAAACGAGATGAAAAGCCGTTGAAGCGCACATGCCCGTCAGGATCAGCAGTCTAGCGCAGAAACTTCATTGAAAATACTAGGGTAAAATAAATATTTATATATTAAAGACATGGCTCGAAAAAATATATAATTTAAAGCAGTATTTCTTGTATATTTGAGACCCGTTTTATATAGTATATTAATCATGCAGTGAAAATCATTGATTTTTAAATAAAACAGACCTTAAACAAGCTGATTTTGTAACGGCATACAGTTCGCCGGAAGCGATTGACCCAAATTACTGCAAAATTAAACGTCCTTCCGCATACTTCTGCATATACCCTATGTACACCTCAGCTTCAACATGCTCACAAGGGTCCACCTGTTTTGTTGAGGCTGCATGTGTATGAATATGCTGTTTGAATTGTTTTTGAGCTACTTGTCCACAAGGTGTCAAATCTGATCTATAAAATCATTTAAATTAGAAAAGAAATGGATGGTATGGAAAAAAAAAACAACACCAAACAAGCTACTGACGATCAATTTGCCCATGTTGAATAAAATGCTAATATAGAAGGATCAATACCATGTCTCCCATTTAAATGAACACAAATACATTTTTGTTGCTCATAACTTTTAAAGAGAAAAGTCACAAATACAGTCAAGCGCTTGCATTGATGTACACTATTCACCTTATTCTCCGCCGTCGAGCGGGCGCTGCCATTTGAATATTTTTGTCTCGCAACTTCCGGTCTCATTCACTTCCATTCATTTTTTGACGTTAAAAATTGCTCGTTACGCTGCTTGATGTTGCAGTTTGATATTTTCTTATTATATTATTCTACTTGGTCTGTATAGTCATGCAAACATTTGTTTGTAGAGCAAGTAGTTTGACCATTTTCTGCTGTTTCTTATTCCTAGTCATTTCTTCCATAGGCGACTGAATCATAAAGTTCTAAGACAATGGCAAAAACAGGTGCACTTCCGCATTTTAGAATAAGGTTAATAAAATTGAATAGAATACACTCTGAAAAGCTACTCTGGGCATTAGTCCTGTGCTAGTTATTATATATAGGAAGATAAGTTTGATACTAAAAATTGCATAAAGAACCACCCAGATGGTTAATAATAATAGTTAATTTATTAATTCATTAGTTGTCCTTTGGTTTAGTCCCTTTATTCATCAGGGGTCGCCACAGGGGAATGAACCACCAACTTATCTAGCATATGTTTTACATACTGGGAAACATCCATACACTCATTTAGTTTATTCAATTCACCTATAGCGCATGTCTTTGGACTGTGGGGGAAACCGGAGCACCCAGAGGAAACCCAAGAGAACACAGGGAGAACTCCACACAGAAATGACAACTGACTCAGCCAGGACTTGAACCAGCGACCTTCCTGCTGTGAGGCGACAGTGCTAATCACTGAGCACCAAGCCACCCAAATAATAATAGTAATATTAATAATGTATAACTGGTTATATTATTATTTCATTCATTTTATTTTCAGCTTTGTCCCTTTATTATTCAGGGGTCTCCACAGAGGAATGAACCACCTCATTTTATAATTGTATTTCGGTTTTTGTAGTGTGGGTAATTTGTTCATACATCTTATGTAGTATTGTTAATGTTATTGTAATTATATTTCTTTTGTGTAGTGTGTAATTTGTTTATACAAAAAAAAACTGTGGAAAGACATAATGCATGCACGCAGACAAAATAACCTTTGAAAATTTGAACACAAGACAGTAGAGTACATTATGCGTCAACTGGGACACAACTTGGATATCCATTCGCCATGCTCAACATCAATCTGTGTAGCTCTGTAAAACCTCTCGCCCAGGTTAATTCACCCCCTCAGATGTTTCAGTTTGGTGCTGCGTGTAATCATTAATCGCTTTCCATAATCTGCAGGATACAGAAGGAAGTGATTTGATTGCACACATGCTAAGCTTCTGACAGGGCCAGCCACAACAGACATTGATATGTGAGGATAATACAGAGGCGTGTTGGGATCTGGGATGTTTCTGAGGAGGAGAGAGGCGTTATTGGTGATGATGAGGGTGGCATTGTTCTGAAAATCTGGCAGCTCTTCCCAAGCTGTGTGTATGAAAGGGGAATTAGGGGAGTGTGTGTCTGTGTGTGTATGTAATCATCACTGGGTCACAGTGGAGTGACCTACCAGCTGAGTCCATTGCTGCTCCACTGCTCACAAGGTAACAAATGGCCCCAAATACACAAACACATGCGTACACACACAGAGAGAAATAAAGTGGGTTAACATTTGCTCAATTTCACAAGTCAACTCTGAAAGCTAAATCTACAAACAATTACACTCGACTGCACACAAAAGAAAAGGAGCAATCTTGTTATCCCAAGGTCTGAGGACTCCAGAAAACGGTCAATGTGTTTTGGTTTATCACAAAAGGCTGCTTTCCTTGATCCCGGTACTGGCATGTTTTAAACATATAAATAAAGAAACAAAAGTATAGGTGAAAAAACATTTAAAAACATATATGTCATAAATCTGATGTTATTCTGTTGTTAAAAAAACAGTAATAATATTCATTTATTCATTCATTTTCTTTTCGGCTTAGTCCCTTTATTAATCAGGGGTCGCCACAGCGGAATGAACCGCCAACTTATCCAGCATATGTTTTACACAGCTGATGCCCTTCCAGCTGCAACCCATCACTGGGAAACATCCATTCACACTCAATCACACACAAACACTACGGACAATTTAGCTTACCTAATTCACCTGTACCACATGTGTTTTGACTGATGGGGAATCCAGAGCACCAGGAGGAAACCCATGCGATCACGGGAAGAACATGCAAACTCCACACAGAAATGCCAACTGACCCAGCAACCTTCTTGCTGTGAGGTGATCGTGCTACCCATTGTACCACTGTAACACCCTATAATAATCATAATAATAATAAATAGATAGTAGTAATAATAGTAATTTATTATAAACAAATACATATAACAATTATATATAAATATAATTAAAATAATATCAATCCATAAAAATAATTACTGTCATACATTATTGCCATTAATATTTTACTCACTTAAATGTCAATTAAGTGTAACAATATTTATATACAAACAAATTATGCAATGCATAAATATGATATGATTTGATAACACATTAAAAGACTTTTAAATCATTACATTTTGCAACTATCCTTTAAACGGCAAGGTTTGACATTATTGTAGCAGTTTTAATTGTTTGAAGAGTTCATTTGCAAAAAACAAATAACTAATGTTTTTAAAAATTGAGAATTGATACTTTTATTATTATTATATATTTTTTTGCTATTGATCTCTACAGTACTCAATGTAAAATCATTTATAAAAACTATCAAAAGACTCTTTAGGGATCTTTATAATTGTTATTTTATTGTAGGTTTTACCTATAATGTAGGTGTATGTAAATACACCTGATATAATGCTGAACGATGTATATTTTATGTTTGTATCCGCATCCAACTAAATTAGCAAATGTTATTTTATATATATACACTGTACAGAAAACATGACAGTTGGTATCTACTTTAATGTTTTGATTAACTTTTTTTTAAAAATGTCCAAATTTTAGGAAAATAACGCTGTATCATTCAGCATTATATCAGGTTTATTTACATATACCTACATACAAAACATGATTTTTTAAATGTAAATACACCTCATATAATGCTTAATGATGTAACATTATTTCACTACAGACATTTTTTAACAAAAAGTTATTCAAGACATAATAGACACTGATTGTCATAATTTCTGTATGTATATATATATATATATATATATATATATATATATATATATATATATATATATATATATATAATAACATTTGCTAATTTTATTGTGTTTCTCAACCACGTTCCAGTAGGACCACCAACCCTGCAAGTTTTGGATGTCTCCTTTGTTTGTCACACCCATTACTGGTGTTTCAGTCTCTGGTAATGAGCCAATGATCTGAATTAGGTGTGTCTGGTTAAGGAGACATGGAAAATGTACAGAGCTAGTGGTCCTCCAGGAACGTGGTTGAGAAACACTGATTTAATTGGATGCGGATACATAAACATGACTTTTTCTTGACTCGTATGATTAATAATTGTAAATAATAACTTTATATAATAATATAATTTTATTTCCCAGAGATGGTTGCAGCTGGAAGGGCATCCGCCGCGTAAAAACGTGCTGGATAAGTTGGCGGTTCATTCCGCTGTGGCGACCCCAGATTAATAAAGGGACTAAGCCTACAAGGAAATGAATGAACTTAATTTTGTTACCAAAAAGTAAAAAAAGAATCAAGTTAAGGTTAGAACATTTACTTTTGCAACAACAAAAAAATATTTTAGTTTACAGCTTGAATAACAACAGAAAAAAAAATGTCTGAAATATTATATTAATAAGATAGAAGATCTACTTTCATTAACATGACTGTACCACACACACACACGTCCACACACTTATATTGGAGTGTGTACATGAGGACAGTGCTTAGGAGGTCTATGTCATATCACTAACTGCATGCTGAGTAAAAGTGCTGGCAGTATAAACTGCACTGACCTCAGTGTGTTGGCATGCTGTGCTACTCAATATTACTGATTACACACATACACAAGGAAGGCCATAATGCTATTCAGTCTAGACCTGATAACACACAGGCACTTCTATGTGCCATTAACCAGTGTTGAAAAATAATGAAGAAGGAAAAAAGACGAGCTTGCATTTTTTTTCAAGAGGCTGAACTGGTATAAGCATGCAATCTTTGAAAACCTACTTGACTTTATTTGAGGACGCATCAATATGTAGACTGTGAGCTATTCTTCCCGCAGGGTTATCAGTGCCTCTGGGTGGATAGGGGCCTCTGTGTTAGTACAGCTGCTTCTCCTGCAGCTACATACAAACCTGCTACAGCAGCTGGAGACAAAAAACACAGAGATGGTAAGCTTGCAATTGGTGATCTTCAATTGACTGCATTTATGTTATTATCTGATCACTCAGTTTTTTGAATTAGCTTTAAATCACTATACTTTCTACAAAACACTACTACATAGTAAAAAAAGTAGTTACTGTATTGAATCTTTATGTTGAATCCAATTCAGTAATTTCAACTTTCATTCAAATGACTTAAAACACCAAGGTCAATTTTGGAAAACTTTAATATGCTAAAATAACATTAAAAAAGTGTATATTTCTTGCGGGATGAGTTGTGGTTGTTGTTATTATGTGTGTATGCTCTGTCCAGCACCTCAGTATGATACTTGGGGAAGCCTGTCATCTGGACGTTAGAGACATCTTGCTTCAGGCATAGGCTCTAGAAGAAAAAATTGAATGAATAAATAAAATAAAATAGTATAGATAAATAAAAATAACTCTGAGTGGCTGCCTTCAGCTTGCAATCGATGCAGTGCAATTAAACTTTCGGGTGCTTCATGTATTGTGTACACTTCATCAAATGATTTCCTTAAGTGTTTTAGCACAAGTAGTTTAGTCACTGTAGAAGTTCTGAAGATTAACTTAGTAGTTTATTATGAGTTAGTGCTGACTGAAATAATTTTGACACCATCACAAATTGGCATTATTTGGCTTTGAATTTTCGGTTCACTAGAATATGGTGTTCACTTCATCAAATGATTTCTTTGAAAGCAAGTGTTTTAAGTAGTACAAGTTGTTCTCCGTCATTAAAGAACTAAAGATTATTTTATGGTGTATTATGAGATAGTGCTGACTGAATTCGTTTTGAAACCAGAAGGAGTTGACATGTGTCACCACGAAGCATTAACTATTGTTTACAGTCATTACTATTAACATACATTTGAAATTGTGACTACATTATCTCTGTATTTTGCATATGCACAGATGACAGTTTTATTGCCAACACAGCTGAATTCCACTCTATCATCATAACAGAAAATAATCTGGAATTGGAAATTGCCCTCTCACACACACACACAGACACATGCAGACACACACAAACACACTTGTTCCTCTCTCTCTCACACACACACACACTAAGTCTTGTTCCTGTGTGTCTTTCTGTCACTTCACCGTAAACTGACAGCAGCAAAGCAAGCTCCAACTTGTATTTTAATTCAGGCCTGAAGTTACTTATTTCAGTATTGATCAGCTGTAATGCTGAATCAATGCTCATCTTGTTACCTGGGCTATACCCGTGTAACACACTGATATCCCCGGCCACAGGAACTCATTCCCTTTGCAAAGTGACTTTACCATAAAATCAATGGCTGCTTTGTTACTGATACAGGAGACAACCACGCAGAGAAAGGCTGGCAGCGGCGCAGAATACATGCATGTGGCTAATATGCAAATTATGAAGACAGTACTGGGTGTATAATAATAATAACAAATAATAATAATAATTCTTTAATTAATGAATATATATATATATATATATATATATATATATATATATATATATATATATATATATATATATATATATATATATATATATATATATAAAATACAAACACATTTACAGTTCAAATAATTGATTTCACAACATGCTTTTAAATAGACTATAAAAGATTTAGAAGTTGAAACACAGGTTTGTAGATGTTTTGAATAGTTTGTAAGTGTGATTCATGTTAACTGTAAATTGTTTTTTGTTTGTTGCCTGCTGGACTCATGTGACTTATGTACTGCCTAATCTTGGCCAGGACACCCTTGTAAAAGAGATTTTTAATCTCAATGTGTCTTTCCTGGTAAAATAAAGGTTATAATAATAATAATATAAATGTATATATTATTAGTTTTATTATGTAAGAAATTAGTATTATATAGAAGTGCCATTATTATAATTATTATTACTATTTGTTATTATTATTATTATTATACACCCAGTTCTGTTTTAATATATAATATAAACTAAGTTAAAATAAATTACAAATAATACATAATAATTTAAAAAAAAAATAAAAGGTAATCCTTCTCTTCAAATTTACTCTAAAAGGCAACTGACGAAAAACAGAACTTGTAGGTGTGCACTCTTTGCTGAGAGGGCAGATGTTGGCAAATACCGATAAATGAAAGTGACCCTGCCTTGCTAATAGAACAACTCGAAGCCCGCGCTAGACCGCCATCAAAATATTTACCAAAGCAGCGCGCAAAGGCTGGGCAGCGCGCGCTCTGACCTTCTCAATCAATTACTGCGCGTGGCCGCCGCTGGCTGCGCAATTTACCAAATCCAAATTCCCACTTTATGACCACGCTGCTTCGACTATACGCCTGGCCCGTATCACAGGCGATGAAACAATCGAGAATAAGTCCCTCCAGGTTTCAGCAACCTCAGCACACAGATTTCAGCAATGACTTAATAGACTGGAGTTCGTCGTTGATGCTGAGGAAAATGTTTTTTCTTCCTTTTTCGCCTGTGCTTTGTTTGAATTGCCATAGGCTATACACGGTATTATATTAGATATACTATAAACATATATACGATTAGAACAGGTAGAAGACCTTTTTACTTCATTTAATTTATGCCCCTTGTTATTTTAAATAGCAATGATCTAAATCCGCTCGCGTTGCGCGTAAAGGTTATGAAAAACCATACAGTACACAGACGCCAGAATGTGTAATCTAAACCACCTGTAGATGTTCGGTCGGACAACAAGATCGGCCCTGTGGAGCTTTTGGTCCTCTGGTTAATGAAGGGTTAAAACAGACGTCGCCGTTTGAATTTGGTGTTTGATACAATTTGTTAAAGTGTTTTAATAAGTTGCAGTCCATTGACTACTCTTAATTTGCTCCAAATTGCTGTGTGTGCCCAGGGAACAGTTCAAAACTCGTCACTTTCTCCCCCAGTGCAAGTTATCTATTTAATAGACACGATTGATTGGAGAAACCTAATTAAAATAACATTAGTCAAATTATGCTAACAGTAAAAAATTAAACTTTAAACATCTTCAGGAAGTATACTTGCTCCTGAGTTCATTTTTAAAAACCTTTAAATTATTTCATTACATTCCCTCAGTCATTTTATACTTCGGTATAAAGTTATTTATTTATTTTCAACATACACAAGGTTTTAAATATGAAAATAAAACAACATCAGTGCGCAAAATCAAATAAGAGTGGGTATAGTGTGTACTTTTAATGTATTGCTGTTTAATTAAAATCGTAATTATATATAATATTATAATTTGGAACTAGTTTTTATTAAAAATCAAGAAATTCATTTTTAGACCAAGCAGCACAAGTAATTATTCTATAGCCTGATGAAGATAAAGCTGTTATATTACCTTTAGTGTAACCAAAATTTTGATGCTAAATTCTTACAGAACCTACAAACTGATTTCCTTTCTAAACTCATATTGAGAACTGACCAAATAAAATCCTGTTTGCCAGAGCTGTTAAAGAAAATGAGATTTACACCAGTGACACTCTCTCTCACACACA
This sequence comes from Danio rerio, assembly GCF_052040795.2. Taxonomy (NCBI): domain Eukaryota; kingdom Metazoa; phylum Chordata; class Actinopteri; order Cypriniformes; family Danionidae; genus Danio; species Danio rerio. The sequence continues at coordinate 36,190,082 of NC_141027.1, forward strand.
TATTTCTCATTCCTCCCCCCCTGTCGAATACACCACACACATCAAAGGTCATTAAGTGTGTTTTCTTTTTAAATCCTTTGTCACCTCAATTAACAGATCGGATCAGAAAAGCCCCTTTAAAAGACCATGTGCGATGGGATATGTGTTACTTGTTTTCTGTCGCCTTGGCATTATAGAGCTGATTCAGAGGTGTAATTTGAAGAGCCCCTGTTTGAAGTCTTTGATCAGCGCTGTCGCAGGCATCTTGTGTATTGCATAAGGAAACGCTTTTGAGCGCAACGTCTCTGCTTGTTTATTTGGATGCGTGTTGGAGAATGCGAAATGGTGTCATCTGCATAATTGCTAGTAAAGGAGTCACAGAAATCATCCCTCAAGTCACACATCCAAGATTGCCCTATTTATACACGTGATATTAGTGCCGAGCTTTGAAATGTTGGTCTGCGTTTAATAAAGTCATGCTAAAAGTAAAAAAAAATTTTAAATATTTATTTATATCAGTTTATATTGGTTTATGGAAATAATAATAATATAGATACAAATTAATTGTGTGGTTTTATTGTTATTATAAAGCAAGAATTATAACTAATAATTATTAGTAGTAGTAGTATAGTTTTATCATGGTTTGTCACTTAATTTGCATCGTTACAGGGGCTTCCAAGAGGTGGGAGAAGAAGGCAGGAAGAAAACCCCGTCCTAATGCTTTTATGGCTGTGCCAGTTTCCTGGGTCAGTGTGAAAGTGTTAAGTTAGTGCATGTGTATTTGATTGGGCCAATAAATCAGAGGCAAACCTTGAGGCCCTGACAGGTCCCGGGATGAGACACGTGTCCATCCGAACTCAGAGCGCTGCAGGGCGGACACCAGCCGCACGCTTATCTTTTCCACCGTGCGTCCTATATGCTTCACCAAATGCGCAATTACTTTGCATCAAAATAACAGCCAATGTGTGTAGGTAAAATCAACGTGAAATATGACTGAAAGGAAAAGCAGACTGCTTGAAACGTAGAGCGTTAGCTGTACTTTGCATTGTCCCAGATGGCGCAGTGCTGTGGGGTCAGCCGGGTGGGCTAAGAGCTCTTGTTAGCTCTGCAGGTCCGTGTGGGTGTTATTGACGGTTATGTAGTTATTACCATGCGCTCTGAATGGCATCAGACTGCTGTTCTAATTAATAACCCCCGTATTCCTGCATTGTTAGACGTCAAAACAGCAGGCACGTGGTAAAGAGAACATGGAAATCTGGGAGTCCCTAAATAAGCGAAGAGCCAATACAAATGCCATTCCAGATATTATGGGATGCCTTAACAATATCTCTTTAAAAGCAGATGGTAGATTTAAGAGGAACATTAAGTTCTTGGAAACCACTTCAGTAAATCCAAACCGAAGTTGATTTGCCCTAATCTTTCATTACTGAATTGAGATTTAGTCATCCTATATTCAAATAAATGAAACTCGTTAAAGCACTAATCGGTGCCGTTGTTTGGAAGACGATTAGCAGACATATGATGACACTAGACTAGAGGCATAATACGATTATGGATGTTTCCTGCATATTTTCATATATTGATTCAAGGAATTTCAATCGTGATCATCGTCCTTGTTTTAATCCGTATTATTTACAGAAGGGTGCGGATTATATCAGATCTTTTCAGTGGATATCTGTCGATCTGTAGAGTAATCCGGTAGGTTAATCGCTTAAAATATGTTTTTTAAGAACAGAAGATTTTACACATGAATGCAATTGAAACATTTGCGATTATAATTTAATACATCAAAAACGCCCAGAAGACTGACAGTTTAACTGTATTACTTACATGACATAATAATAGTAATAGTAATAATAATAGTAATAATAATAATAATAAGAGTAGTAATAATATTAAGTTAAAATGTAAATGCACCACACTAAATTGTAATTTAGTGAATATGTACATAAAAAATAAATGTGCTGCTCTTCAAGCTTTTCGTTTGTTGTCAACTTACTCAGAAGGCGAACGGTAAAATGCCAATGTTTTGATGGTTCACACACTAAAGGCGTCAGAGGACCTCGACTGGCTTGTTCCGTGTAAGATGAACTAAAAACGCTCTTCGTACAGTACAAGGTTTTCCTTCAGTATTTTGTCAGCGCAAACAAAATTCTGTCTGAACTCTCCGATTTACACTTTGAAGTTTTTCGTTTCACATGCATGAAGAAGACGCGACTAAATGAAAAACACTAGATCTCACTAGATCTTAATGACTCAAGAATAAAATATTTACCATTTTGTGGATCAACATTTTTGAGAAGTAACAAAAAAATGGGAAAGGGCTGAAGCCGCGAACAAATAACAAATGAAATGATTGGCGAGCCATAAAATGAGATTTGAAACTCATTCAAATAAGAGATGGCGACGTCAGAGGACTTATCCAGACGGAGAGCAGGAGCGGAGAGAGAGAGAGGGGGAGAGAAAGAGGGAGGGAGGGAGAGAGAGAGAAAGAGAGAGGCTGTGTAAGTGGGGGTGAGACTTGAGAAATAGGAGGAGCTTCTGAACGACTAAAAATGTCAATCACAAAAAGGAGTTCCAATAATCTAAAGCAATCTGTAAGGACCTGACCTTAGTCCATTCAGATCAATAGGGAAGTAAGGGAGGAAAGCGCAATCGGATCGTTTACACTGGCTCTTTCGGAGGAAATATAGACTTCCCTGACACTTTGTACTCACTGTAAAGTGGATATCGTGGTGCGCACCAAGAGGGCGATTCGCCGCTTTTTGTGACTCCAGTAGACTTTCTCCACAACAATGTCTTTCCCACAGCTGGGATATCAGTACATCCGACCCATATACTCGCAGGACAGGCAGGGGATAGGCAGTGCCCGAGCCGGGACAGACCTGAGCCCGTCCGGGGCGCTCTCTAATGTTCTCTCTACTATGTACGGATCACCTTTCGCAGCCGCACAAAGCTATGGAGCTTTTCTTCCTTATTCAAATGATCTGTCCATTTTCAACCAACTGGTGAGTAATCATTTTATTTTCGTGTAATTTTTTAATCTTACTATAATTGCACAAATAAAATTAACTGTTTAAAACATGTTTAACATATATGCCACGGCTTAATACCTAACAAAATCCTTCAATTCGTGTTTCTGTACTAGTCGTTACCGACTGCTTGTTTTGCTAAATGATTGTGAACTTTGCTTTTTTTATGTTTTGTAAAGACAAAAAAGTTTTAAAAAGTTATAAATAATAGCTGTTCAAAACAAAAATAAGCGAAAAGCGTGTTATTGTGATGTTAATGAATTGCAATCAATTAAAATAGCTATACTATTTTATTAGTCTACTTCTTTAGATGTGCATATTAAAATATCATGTGTGTGGTGTGTGTGTGTGTATATACGTGCATTTAATTGTTGATATTTTAATATAGGATATATGCAATATCTTGTCAGTGTGAAATAATTTATATAAATGCATTGACAAGTTATTAAATAATTTAATACAGTTCATAAGCCCAATGTTTTTTATCTATTTTTTTTTCTTTTTAATTGCTCTCATAGAATCAAAATCATTTACAGAATTAACATATTCTTAAACAATACATCCAGGTCAGGCCAATTATAGTGATAGGGAATTGCACTAATGTTGAATCAATGTTCTGTGTTTTTAAGGGAGCACAGTACGAGTTAAAGGACAGCCCGGGCGTCCAGCATCCTGGATTTGCTCATCATCATCCTGCTTTTTATCCATATGGTCAGTACCAGTTCGGAGACCCTTCCAGACCCAAAAATGCCACCAGAGAGAGCACCAGCACGCTTAAGGCCTGGCTAAGCGAGCACCGGAAAAACCCATATCCTACCAAAGGCGAGAAGATCATGCTGGCCATCATCACTAAAATGACCCTCACTCAAGTGTCCACCTGGTTCGCTAATGCCAGGAGGAGGCTAAAGAAGGAGAACAAGATGACCTGGACCCCACGGAGTCGCACGGACGAGGAAGGAAATGTTTACAACAGCGATCACGAGGGGGATGACGGAGACAAACGCGAGGACGAGGAGGAAATCGATTTGGAGAATATCGACACGGAGAATATTGAGAATAAGGACGATTTAGACGAGCAGGACGAACTGCATTCTGATTTGAAACTGGATGGCAGGAGTGACTCAGAAATTTCAGACGGCTATGAGGATTTACAAGGGCCGGAGCAAAGATTGTTCAAAGCGATGGTGAAAGACGGTAAAGAAATTCACGGCGACCGCGCAGAGCACTTTCACCATCACAGTCATCACCATCACCTCCACCACAACAGCTTAGAACAGGCCAACGGCGAACCGGTCAAAATCAACCAGGCCATTATCAACTCTCCGCCCTCAGAAAACAACCCACCTCCGGCTCCAAAACCTAAGATCTGGTCTTTGGCAGAGACCGCCACAACTCCAGACAATCCACGAAAATCTCCTCTGATGAACGGGACTTCCGCTGCGTCGGCCACTCAGACCATCATCACTCCACATAGACTCCTTTCGTGTCCCGTTGGGAAAATCCAGAGCTGGACAAATCGGGGTTTCACCGCACACCAGCTCGCCTTGCTGAACTCTAACCACTACTTAGGACTCAGTAACCAGGCTTCGGCGAATGGCCTTGCCCTGTACAGCAGACAAGCAGAGGACAGGAGTCAAAACTCCGAGTCCACAGTCACAGGTACATGTCACCCACACTGAGAAGCGCAGAGATGTGCAATTATTGCTTTTTATTAATATCATTAAGACTGTACTGACAGACTGGAGACGCACCATTCTTATTCCTCCCTGTATTCATTTTCATTTGATCACTACTGTGAAACCTTCAAGTGAAAAAAAAAAATATATATATATATATACTTGAAATGCAAATGTCTAGTGGAGAGTACTTATCTGATATATACCGATATATTGGTTTTCCTTCTTTTTTTCTTTTCGAATACTCAAATGTCTGTTCATTTGAATGTGTGGGAACAGGTTTTTAGTTGCCTTTTTAAAAGGTGTGTAAAAGAGTGTGCGAATTTGGATATTTTTAGGCCGCAAACTTTTCTCGGCCACTGGTTGTAATATATTTTTAAAAAGACTCTGCTTTTTAAAATAGTAAGAATTTTATTAATAAATTGGCATTTACATTGATTTGTTTCTTGTTGTTACTGATTTTATTATTTCAGAAAGATCTAGTGCCTTGGAAGCAGAAAAAAAGTTGTTAAAAACAGCCTTCCATCCTGTTCAAAGACGGTAAGAGCGGAGATCTAACATTATCTGTCCATCACTTTAATTTAGCGTGTTTATATTTTATTTTATTTTTTAGACAACATTTGAAGATCACATAATGTTCATGCATGGCTGTCTCACGCGCTCGGGTACTTATACCGTGGTTTAAACAATTTAAATATTGTGCTTGTGCAATAATAAACCCATATGTCAAACCAATAAATTTCCAATGCGTCGATACGATATAGTATCAGAATGTTGATTTAAAATAAAAGAAACATTGTGTTATACTGCTTGCAGATTTAGTTTTGTATTGGCCCCGTGTTTTTTCATGCTTCCCTTTTATATCCCCATAGGCCCCAGAACCAACTCGAAGCTGCCATGGTTTTATCCGCCCTCTCGTCCTCGTAGGCTTTTCTCCCTTTTTGTTTACTTCACATTTTGACCTGTGTAAGGAATGTAAAATAAAAAATAACTCACTTCTGTATACTTACATTGTAAGCATGTCCTGTGTACAATGGCTGATGTTAATGCTGTCAGGCCAAGTAGTCTGTGAGTCCCATTTTCTTTTGTAAGCTCTGTGAGGATTTGATGTTGAAATGTTTTTTGTATATAACGTAAAGAAAATGTATATACTTGTGATCCGAAATTGTACAAGAAAGTCTATATTTTGGCTAATAAATGAACCGCTGCAACTTTACCGTCACTCTTTTTCTTTAAAAACACTGTGGTGTAAATATTGTAAATTATATGAAATGCCATGTTGTAAGCTTTTCTGTTCGGAAATGGTTACCGTTTGTGTTTTGAAAGGCATGGGAAACGTTAATTCGAGGTTATGAGCTCTGAAACGGAGGATTTCAAGTATTTTCCTATTTCAGGGACTTAACTGTAATTAGCTCCTTCTTGAATCGCGCATTTGGATATTAATGGATGGGGATTGGATTATCCCCATCGAGGCGGAACAGCCAATATGAAATGAATAATTATTTCATTTATATTGGGTTGAAATAGCATACAACTCAATTTCACTGTAATGAGAATTGAATATTTTTTTCTTTGAACAGGAAAACCACGCAAAAAAAAAGTTAAACGGTTTCCTCTGTACAGATGCTTAATGTAATCTCGACTATTTATAATTTTTTAGATTCTGCCTTTTAAAAATCCAATGAATTCTAATATGACACTGATGTTGTGCTGCTTGCCATATGCCTTCGATACTGCAAAATTATGTATTTATGTGTGTTTTCCCTCTTGAAGTTGATTTGCATGGCAGCAGCTTTGTTTCAGGGTTTCCAAAGTTTGGAGAAATTTAGAGTTGGAGCTCCCTCTACAGTCCACTCTGAGCGGCCTTGACACGATCTGGGCCATTTTGTTTATAATCTTTCATTTATATTATTTATTTTAGAAGATAAACCACGGGTGTTTTTGTGATCGTTTTTTTTTGTTTTGTTTTTTTTTTTTTGGTGAGGTTTGCTTGTAGCCTTTGCGAATGTTAAGCAATGTAAATCGAGCGATTTCCCAATAAAAGATAGTCTGGATGAATATTATGACACTGTTCAGACAAAATTACATCATGTAGACCATATTCCGCAAAGTTAAATAAATAAATAATGTCGAAATAATCAGTAGGGCAAATGTCAAATATAATTTCATATGCTTCAAGGAAAATCAAACAATAAAATAAAGTATTTTCGCGACATTCAAAAGGAAAATAACCTTCTGTATTTTTTACACTTACAGTTCAAACACACCATAACCAGGCTACATAAAATAACTTTTAAGAATAATTACAATAAAAAAAGCCTGTCACAGTTCTTTATCTTGCACAAAATCCCATATATAAATATAAATATAAATGAAAAACTTATATGAAGGTCTATTGCAAATTGTTGCATTTATATAAGCTGACTTTAAACAACCTATATAAGTTGAACATTACTAATTTTAGCTGGTTTGTTTAAACACAGACCATATATATATATATATATATATATATATATATATATATATATATATATATATATATATATATTTTTTTTTTTTTTTTTTCAGTGTCCACAGCTTATTGTCATTAATTACGCCTCTGCCTACAGACCTACAAACAATTGCAGCCTATAAAAGCAAGAAAACGCAGCTCTGTCCGGAGCTAATAAAACAGAATTCCTCGTGTCCGATGCCTGTTTGTTTATTATAAGATTTTATACTACTAGCCTATTCAATTAGCCCATGTCTATGAGATTTCATTTAGACAAACTATGAGCTGGCTATGAATATTCATAAAACGCTGCGTGACGTTTGTGTCACTGATTGATGTAATCATCGTTCTGGCTCTCAGTCGGAAGAGCGCCACCAGCTAGAGCGCAGAAAGTGGCACAACGCGCGAGTGACCAACATTCTCCAATCAGCGCTGACCCTCTTATGAGCACCGTGCAGGTCAAGAGGGAGAGCGCGAGGCTAGTGGCAAACAGGCTTGTGTTTACAACTTCTACAGACAGAAGACGCACTGCCACCACGGCCTGCGATCATACAAATTCTGCATACACTCGCTATGATATTAGACTGTTACTAAATTATACATTAGTATGTGGTCACTTAGCCAAGTAGATAATGCGCACTGAGAGAACGGAGAATGTTGTAGCACATTTGTCTAAACATATAAAATATATATTTTTCCCGCTTGTGGTAACTGCAGTAGCCTATCCATAGCTATAGCCCATCTTCATTAGATGAAAGAAGTTTAGAAATATAAGCTTAGTCTATATTCCTTACCGTTTTGTAAATTAGTAAAGCCTTTTCGAACATAACAATAATAATAATAATCATTCATTCATTCATTCATTCATTCATTTTCTTGTCGGCTGAGTCCCTTTATTAATCCGGGGTCACCACAGCGGAATGAACCGCCAATTTATCCAGCACGTTTTTACGCAGCGGATGCCCTTCCAGCCGCAACACATCTTTGGAAAAAATATAATAATAATAATTATTTTTAATCATTATATAATATAATATAATATAATATAATAATTATTATTATCCTTATTATTATTGTAGTAATCGAATTTGTTGTGAAAGCCTACACCAACATACACACCAATTTTATTCTAAGCATTTTAATACAAGTAGGCATAAATAAAGATATATCTTTAGGCGTATAGCTTAGCTTATTAAATTAGTCATAAACAACTTTAACGTATCATTCACACCCTGTTGGCTTTTACAACTTGTATTCTTTTTTGTATTTATTTGTATATTCACAGCATTTTTATTTAATAAGCGTTGTTAATTCATTTATGTTACTTTGCATTTACCTCAGGACGATGGTGATCGTGTAATAGTGATTTTACCAATGTAAACTCCTTTCTAAATTGTTAAACTGGTGGCGTTACAACTCAACTCGTGTTACAATCCTTAATGAAAAAAAAAACTTTGATTTTCCCCAAAGCACTGTCTTTCATCAGCAAAATTGTATTCGAATTATCGTCAGGTCGAAAAAATATAGACTTTTATTTATAACACATAGGCGCCTTTTACAGTGACAAGCCAGTTCAGGTCTGTCATAAATATTGATGCTTGTTTGGTGTGTAGGATATTCCGTGCATATTAGGCGCTAAGGGACCTGAGCCACTCTTGATCATTAAAATCCATTTGAAATGCTCCTGAAAGGATGACACTGGGCTTCACGGCGTCTCTGATCATCGCATGAAATTAAGGATTAAAATGCCGCGCCAGAAACAAAGTAATCACCGATACCGATGTCGCCATACGTGTCCAACTGCTTTCTTTCTCAACTTAGCAAATGGAGAGCATTAATGAACATTTTGCTCTGAGCTACGCGGAGGACATTCCGACTGGGGCTGTTAGTGTCACTCATTTATTCAGAGTTAAGTGGATGTCCTTGTGGCTAATGAGCAATAATCAACACTGACTCCTCTTTTTATTCCAACGCTTCCAGCAATGTTAAAAACGGGATCCCATTTTCCCCCCGCCGATACACAAGAGGGTTAGTATGAATTGCTACTGAGCTAAAACGTCAAACGTTAAGCGGCGCCCTTAAATAATTTCATTTATTAATTTGTTTGTTTGAATAGTTATCTTTTTAATATCATTACCTGTTATTATCATTTATTATTATCAATAAATTCTCTGATTAAGACAAAACACAGGAAATTACCATTTACATTTATTGTAATATTTAAACAGACAAAATATAAGCAAGGAATTAATCAACATTTTTTTTTATATTAACTACAATAATAAATAATTTAAAACTCTCTATAAACATTAAGTTTCCACAAAGTTTAGCTTGCAGCTTTTTCCAAAATACAATGGCGCTGCAAAAAAACTAAAATCTTCACAGACATAGGCACACCAAGATAATACATTGTGTATTTATATTAAGGGCGGTTGAGTAGGCTGAGAGGCATAATGTCATCAGTGTGCATAAATACATAAATATAACCTGCCCTTTTGAGCGGCACAGAACTGCAGCATCTGTGGGAAATTCAGCGCCATTGACACTCTCCAAATAAATGGCAATTCAGTCTATTAGCCACCACTAACCCATTATATCTCCAAGTACCATTCTCCCTCTACATCAATGACAGAGCTACATAGCTGTACCGCTCACTGTGAGGAATGCTTTGTTAAATACCAATTTGGATGGGGGAAAGCGATGAAACACAGTGGAATCAAAGGCAAATCTAATCTATCTTTCTGACTCGCCATTGATGCCGAGAGGGAGGACAGACAGGGCTAACCCTTTTAGAGAAAACCAGCCAATGGAGTCATCAGGAGCCTTCTGCATGAATGGACAGGACCGGAGGAGGACATGAAGACCAGAGTGGGCTGCCGAAGGGGCCAGAGTCAGCCTGTGAAAGAGAGGACCAGCCCTGTGCTGTGCCCCTGTCCACCCCTCTCTGTCAGTGTGCTATGTGGCGACGATGTCCCACCACACCCCATCCCTGCACTGAGCAGGACAAATGTCAGCGCTATTGTAGCCCTGCAGAAGCTTTGAAGAGCCCTGTTCTCTTTGTGGAGGTCACTAATCCTTTTATGAGGCACTGCTGATTGTTAGCTTGACAAACACACACATATATACACAGCTCAGAGCACTGGCTTTCTCTAAAATGAGTGTGTAGAGTTTGTTCCCTCCTTTCCTCAGACATGACCTGTAAGGCTATAGAGGAAAACAGTGAAAGCGTAGAGGACACATGTTCCACACTGTCACTGTGCATGAGGTTACAGGCCATCTCAACACTTCTGCAGCCTCAGAGAAGAGATAACCACATTTACACCCCCAAATCGTGTTTTACACACACACACACTCACACGTAGATACAAAAACACCAGCCTCTAGTGTCTGTTCCGCTAAAGCCAGGATTAGTTTTATGACACAAAAAACATCTTCAGAACCACTGAATAGTTTATACCTCACAGAGATCTTGAGGGTCTCGATGTTTAGCGTTCACAGTCTAAACTAAGCAGTGACAGCATGTCGGATGTAGGAAATGCTATAAGGAAAGGCAAGCAACTGCGTAGCAGTGAAGGTTTGTCGGCGGCTTCTTTCTCTGGCAGGTTTGGGGACAAAAGAACGAGAGTGACACTCTGTAGGACAGGAGGCGGGGCTGTGGAGAGCGCTAATTTCATGCCCTTTGTTGACAGAGGTTAGAGAGAGGAATTCTTTCACTCCATCTGAAAGACAACAAGTGGGGCAGAGGGTTATGGGTGTAAAAGGAAGAGGACGGAGAAAGAAAAGGAGAGAAAAAGACAGAAAGGTGGTGGGAGCCTTTGCCGTTCAGCCATCTGAAAGATTGTGCCTTTCTCAGCCTCCTCAGCCATTATGGCCAAGTTACAGGGCAATTATGGAAATGTTTCTTTGAAGCAGAGTATTGCACGTTTTATTCCTCCTCCTCCCCCCAACCAAGAGAAGTCTCCATCCCTCTCTCTTTCTGCCTCTGCCCGGACATGGCTCTGTCTCCCTCTGCATTTGGTCCCCTTTCTCCGTAGCGTGAAAAAAGGGCTGCCTTGGTGAATGTGATCTGAATGGAACGACTGAACTGTAAAGGTTAAACTACAAAGGGATCACACCAATGCCAGGCTTGAAAAATCAACTTTTTTATGATCACCAAAAGGTCCTTTTAAGAGATGATTTACTAGATACACTACTAAGATCTAATACATTTTTAATCTGTAAAAGGAATATTTTTTAAGCAGTGTATAAGTTAAGCTCATTTTGAAAAATAATCGATTTTAAAACACACTCTTGGATTACTTCCTTAAAAAAAGCATAGACAATAATAATTGAAGTGAATGGGCCTAATGTTTAGAGATTTGTGAGGCTTGTAAAACATATTCAATTCAATTCATGTTTATTTCTATAGTGCTTTTACAATGTAGATTGTGTCAAAGCAGCTTAAAATAGAAGTTCTTGTAAATGGAAACTGTGTCAGTCCTGTTTTAAGAGTTGAAGTTCAGTTTAGTTCAGTTCAGTGTGGTTTAAATTTTAATGCTGAAAGTCCAAACACTGAAGAGCAAATCCATCAATGTGCAGCCGTACAAGTCCCAAACCAAGCAAACTAGTGGCGAGGATTAAACTTCACCAATTGACGAAAGTGAAGGGGAAAAAAGAACCTTGAGAGAAACCAAGGCTCAGTTGAGCACGACCATTTCTCCTCTGGCCAAACTTTCTGTGTGGACCTGAAGCTGGATCATACTGTGATCATACTGGTCCTCAGGATCAATGCAGACTCATTTGTCACTGTGGTCTTTTAGGAATCAGTCTCATGCTCTCCGCTGTGAAGCATATCCCTTTATAATTTAATTTACAGTAATTCTTATATTAAATGTGTATCTTATTTTATCTGTAGAGCTGTTAGAACACACACACACACACACCCTATATATAAGGGATTTACATCGGGCTAGAATATGCAATTAGTAGTATACAATTAACATACATTAACATATTATTAGTGGCTATACTGTTGAAGCATGAAGTGTTGTAGAATTTGCATTTTGGGCCTATTCACATTGACAGCAAGTGCTTTAATGTAACCCAGATTTGAAAGAAAAACAGGATTTATTTCAGGAGATTTTTGTGGCTATCAAAACAATGCCAATAGATTATGACTATTCCTATTCATAAATAACCCAGACTATTCCTTGTACACCATAATATCCTGATACAATTCTTAAACACCAAGGTGCAAACAGATGACTTTTGCCAATAAAAGGAAAGAGTCTGAATGAAAAATAGAGGGAAAAACACCTGCTCTCTTCTTGTACATCAGTCGGCGGTGTAGTACAGAATTTCCCATCAAAGTGTGAACTCATAAGACCGCTTCTGTGCTCCTGTGAAAGCTATGACATCATGACTGAGACAGGAGTGTCACCAGCACCTCCATCTGACCTGTTTGACAGATTCTGGACCGCTTCCTTTATCAAAACCACAGGGCCAGATTCAACTCTGCAAATCAAACAGCATGAGTCATATTCAGTGAATTCCACTCAAGCCGTGTCTTGACAACAGATATATGGCTAATGTTTTCCCTATATAATTATAGATCATATATTTACCAGCTCAGGTATTGATCGCGAGAGTGGCTAAGGGCTTCTTTGGATTGGCTCTGGTGGAAGGAAAGACTTCATAAATTCTTCTTTTCTTGGAGCTCTGTCAAACAAGTTGTGCTGTGCGTTTCACATGAATACATTAGCAGAGCTGGGCTGATTGATTGGGAGAGCTGGGAAAGAGAGAGTGCACCAACAAACTCACTCTCTCAACAAGATTAATAGGGTTTATTAAATACTCTAGTGTCCGTTTTCATAATGGCGATGCAACAGAGACCAAAAAGTTGCGGTTCATACTCTATTGCACTTTTTTCCATGTTATGATTGGATGGCACATTAGCTTCATTAACCTTATTTTATTTTTCACTCCAACCCAAATAATATATTATAACATTTAAAATAATGTCTGTCTGAAATGCTAGCCGTCTGGTTTGTGCAAAGTCAGATTGTTAAGGCAGACTAAAAAATCAACAGGCAACAACATTGTTAAATCCCTAAAAATACTACAAACACCATACACTTCCTGACAAAAGTCTTGTTGCCTATACAAATTTTAGGAACAAAAATAATAACTTGACTTCTAGTTGATCATTTGGTATCAGAAGTGGTTGAAAAGCAAAGGCCTCGAGATTAAAATTATTTTACCAAAATAAAATATGATCATGCCTTGATTTTTAAGTATTTAATTAGGACAGTAAAGTCTGACTTTGCTTAGACAAAAGTCTTGCCACTTAACAGAAATAATGTACAGTATAGAACATAATGTCATGGTGCTGTGGATAAAGATTAAATATTGTTTATGACTCTTTTGATCTTGCATTCATTCATCTCTGCAATGACTCAAATAACTCATTAATAAAGTCATCTGGAATGGAAAAGAAAGCGTTTTTGCAGGACTCCAAGAGCTCATCAAGATTCTTTTGATTCATCTTCATTGGCTCCTCCTTTATCTTACCCTGACATGCTCAATAATGTTCATGTCTGGTGACTGGGCTGGCCAATCCTGGAGCACCTTGACCTTCTTTGCTTTCAGAAACTTTGATGTGGAAGCTGAAATATGAGGAGTGCTATCCTGCTGAATAACTTGCCCTCTCCTGTGGTTTGTAATGTAATGGGCAGCACAAATGTCTTGATACCTCAGGCTGTTGATGTTGCCATCCACTCTGCAGATCTTTCACATGCCCTCATACTTTATGTGACCCTAAACCATGACTTTTTCTTCACCAAACTTGCCTGGTTTCTATAAGAATCTTGGGACCAGAAAAATTTACCTTCTGCCAATTTTCCAAATGATCAACTAGAGGTCAAGTTATTATTTGTTGCTCCTTACAAATGGGATAGACAACAAGAATTTTGTCAGGTAGTGAACAGCGAACACCATACATTTTGTAAAGTTTGTATACACACATTCTTCACTGCACAAAAATACCATCCTAAAGTCCATTTGGTTAACAGGTATTCATGCATGGCTATCGACTGACAATTTAATACACAAACAAATGATGCCAAAATTTCACAAATTTGCTTTGATTAGTTGCAGTATCATAAAAAAAACTTGCATCTTTTTAAAAAAATCTTTTATGGCTTTTGTTGAGTAAATTACAGGCTCAAACACATAAAAAGTTGTCATTATCAGTTAAAAATCATCATTACCTCCTGATTGTAATGTTAAGCAGACTTCAACTGGCATCAGTGTTGTGTTTAATCTTCCAAATATTCAATTGCAATCCAAAATTCTCAAATATTCAAATTCAGTGTTGTGTTAAATGTAAATGAAGACGACAAACTGTTGCTTGATTGTAAGAATACATGTAAACATACTTTGTGACAATATCAGTGGAAGAAAGAGTTCCGCAGAACAAGAAATGCATGCTATAAAATGAGTTAATAGACGCCGAAAAAGAATCTGTGTGTGTGAGAGAGTGTGTTTAAAGGCTGTCAAATGAACAGCAAAGTGCACTCCATTCTTCTTCACTTCTCTTTGTGCTTACATATAAACTTCTTGTCACCATGACATCTCTCTCCCTAATAATGCTATTGCCATGCAAATGAGAGAGGATGTATTTGTGTGAGAGCATGTCTTCCAAATACGGGTGAGAGGGGACCTCTATTGGACCAGGGACAAAGGTTTTTTTTTTTTTTTCCTTTGCTGGGCACAATGAGCCAAGGAATGTGTGTGTATGTGTGTGTGTGTGTGTGTGTGTGTGTGTGTGTGTTGTCAGTGCTTGTGCATTCTATGCAAACTAATTCTTTTCTGGAATTCTTTTCGTCGCCTTCTTCCTGGATAGACAGGAAGTAGGAAGTATAGGCTCCAGGGAGGCAGAAAAAAAGAAGCCCATGCTCGATCAATCCAGTCAGGCCCAAACGCACACCCTTCCACCCCTTGCCAAGTGTGTGCACACACTTTTTAAAGTGTAGGCAAGCAGAGCCGCCTCCTCTGTTGTAATGCTAAATCAGCGTCACTCACTGGAACTGTAAGCTCTTTCACACAGACCCTTCTCTGCGCTTCCTATCGCACAAAAGCTTGTGTATTTTTGAAAGACTGCAGAGATGCCCTCTCAGCGGGACGCGGGACAAAACAACGGCAGGGAGAGCTTGACATCCAGAAGCGTAACAACCGAAGGACAAGTCTCTCAAGGAAAGGTTGATGTATCTGTGTGTTTTCAGGCAGACAAGTGGTTTTATCTGCCTCTGATGTAAGTGTCTATAATCTGCTTTACCACTAAATAATTATTTTGGACCTCCAGAAGATGCAAAGAAAGACTGACAGTGTCCTTCCTGTGCGAGAAAGCTGTGCAAGCATGTCGAATGCCATTTTGCCGGCAGTGGAGAGCGGAATAATTAGCACTAATAGTGTATATAGCATGGAAAAATCCCTAGAGCTTCATTTGGATCTATTTCTGTGGCTCCCTCTCTGAATCCATGCCGTTTGCTAATGAAATATACATCGGGTGAACTCTGACCTTTGCTGTGGGGCTGAAGGTCATCTGGCTCTTTTACATACACAGATGAGCTCGTCCTCCGGAAACGATAAGAATAACAGCAGGGACGTGTGCAGGGCAGAGAGTTAAAACAACAGCTGAGATGACAATTAATTGGCTGAAAGGCATGTAACTGTCATCCATTTCGCCTGATCTGGTCTGGTCTTCTCTTTTCCGTCTCTACAATACAAACACACGCGCGCATATACATACCGCTGACACCTATCAAATGTATCTCAGGGTTCATCGGCGGGCCATCCCAGAAGTTTGTAATTGCTCAGAGTGGCATTCTGATATGAGTTACACAAAGCCAAACAAAGATTGTGAATGGAGAAATAAATATTTAAGAAATCAATTACAAACATATGCAAGCCAGCCACAGTTCTGGCAAATCTGAGCTCGCTGCATTCCTGACTCTGCTAACTGCGCTCTGGAGTCTGCTGGATCCTGCGAGAACTACGGATAGAGCAGACACAGAGGCATTACAGCTATTTCTTTCTGTCTTTTTCAAGATGACTTACATTTGATACCTTCACGAGATCCTGAGTTTGCCAAATATTCAACCATTAAAGGTTTAAGGCATCTATGGGAACTGTAAATTTTTTGTTGTGAAAACAAAATTAGGGTTAGGGTGAAGAAAATTCATAGTCATTCACTCATTAATCAGGGGTCTCCACAGCGGAATGAACCGCCAACTTATCCAGCTTATGTTTTACCCAGCAGATGCTCATCGGGTGCTTGTGAAAAATGTGAGGCTTGTCCCTTTATAAATTAATTTACAGTAATTTTTATGTTGTAATAACAAAATTAGGGTGAAGTGAACTGAAATTTCATTCAAAAGTATTTTAATTAGAACACATATTAAGCTAAAAAAAATGACAACAACAATATGTTACTTTTAGCAAGTTGTAGAATAGGACGTGGTAGTTCACGTTTCATTTATTTCTTCTTTTCAGCTTAGTCACTTTATTCATTAGAATCACCACAACCGAATGAACCGCCAACTTTGCAGCATATTTTTTTACGCAGCGGATGCCCTTCCAGCTGACACCTAAAGCTGGGAAACGCTCAAACACTCTTGCATTCACACAGATACACTACAGCTAATTTTACTTATTTAATTCACCTATATCGCATATTTTTGGACTGTGGGGGAAACCGGAGCACCCAGAAGAAACCCACATGAACAAGGGTAGAACATGCAAACTCCACACAGAAATGTCAACTGGTTCAGCCAGGACTCAGACCAGTGACCTTCTTGCTGTGAGGCGATCGTGCTACCCACTGCAACTCTATGATGCCCAGTTAACTTTTCAATCAATCAATAATATTAAATGCAAATATACTTTATACCAACTCACAAAAATATTGACAGAAATTTTTTATTTTTTCTTACAAAAGGCTAAATGTGAATATATATGTTTGTTTATTCATTCATTCACTTTCTTTTCAGCTTAGTCCCTTTATTAATCAGTAGTCAACACAGCGGAATAAACCACCAACTTATCCAGCATATGTTTTACACAGCGGATGCCCTCAGGCAACAACTCATTGCTGGGAAACACCCATACACTCTTGCTTTCACACACATACACTGCGCTCAATTTAGTTTGTTCAATTCTCTTACAGTGCATGTCATTGGACTGTAGAGGGAAACCTGGAGGAAGCCCATGCGAACACAGGGAGAACATGCAAATTCCACACAGACATGCCAACTGACCCAGCTGGGCTCAAATCAGCGACCTTCTTTTTGTGAGGCGATTGTGCTACCCATTGCGCCACCGTGACGCCCTACATTTGTTGAAATAAATTAAAAATGTACGCAGTTGCAAAGAACATCAAAAATGTCAATAGTCATGAAAGTCTTTACTGCAAATCCATTCATTCAACTTTTCATTTATTAGAGATATCATATTGGAATCAGGGTTAGCAATATTGGTCTGCAATATCAATAGGACTCAAGTTAAATTGACAGCCCTTTTGGCATTAAGTTAATTGGCTAACTAATAATTCTTTCCTCTTTATCTTTAGACAGAAAATAGTAATGCAAGTAGTGCAAATGGGGTCAATCCATAAAATGTTAACATAAGTTTTACCAGTATAACAAAATGCAATGAAAGATGTGCTAAATCTACGTTGGTTTGAAATTGTATTGTATGTGTTGTAAGTTCCAATTTCACAATCTCTCTAAGTTATTTACTGTATTTTATCACTTATTTTATTTTGTGGCAATCAGAATTATCCCACCAATGCTGTATAGTTGAAAATACTGAATGCCCAATATTCCTATTATTGTACTTTCTACCAGATCGAAAACAGATACAAGATATGTTAATGGATAAGTGTGAAGCATTATTATACTGTAGCGTCTAATAATAATACAAAATTATGCCTGGTAAATATAGACCTACAGATATTACAAACAGTACAGACACCTCATTACTCCATCTGTTCCTCTTAAAGCTAATGTTCACTCGGTGTATGTGCGGGCATGTTTAATAGTTCACCAAAAGCTGATTCATAATTTTCTGCGGCGTTTGATCTTGTGAGTTTAAAACTTGCCAATGTCTGTTTGGCAGAGAACTATTTGATGGTAGGTGTGAAATGTGTGTTTTTATGTTGTGCGTGTGTGTGTGCGTGCATATGCATACATCTCTTAAGTTCTTTCCCCAATCCACTCAACACTTAGTGGGCACACAGCTGGCACACAGCTGGTCATTTGCTCAAACACACAGGCACGCACGACAAGCTGTGTAAAAGAATATGATCCAGCCAGTTAAGATGAGGGGGGAAAATCGTTAGAAGAACTGTGGGCTTAAGGCGAGGAAATAACACGCACACAGACAGGAGGAGATCTATCAGTGATAGACAGGTGCTCGGTCATCAGAAACACACACACACACACACACTTAGATGTAATGGAAAGCTCTCATTAAGAGCTGCTAACCACACCCCGTCTCTCCTCTCTTTCTCAGACTATTCTAAGCTCTCCACAAGTGGTCGAAGCAAACCAGACAGCACAGTCTATCCACACCATCTATATCAGGCCACTTACAATGAGCCGCTTTACACAGAACAACTAGGGCAGCAGAAGTGCCGGTGTTATTTTGGGGCTTGTTGGTTTTGGATATAGTAAGATTCATACACTGTTTCTAAGACTTAATAATTATAGTTTAAGTTTAATAGCCTAACTGTAAAACCCAACCGTCAACTTTATCAAATGAAATGAGTGTATTTAACTCAAAATTGACTGAAAGATAATTCTACTCCTTTGCAAAGATTTTTGAACTGAGTTTTGAAGGTAATGAGTTAATTAAATACCTCATTACTTCAAATAAAGTGGAGTAAGTTCACAGTACTCATATAGATTAGTTTTTTTTAACTCAAATGGTTTGTTGCAATCGGTTTCCTCAAACAGTTTGGGTTGCCTTAACTCCATGGGTTTTACTGTGCTCAATTTGCTTCTTTTACTCAAATGGATTAAGTTCACAGTACTCATTTGGATTAGTTTTTGAACTTAAATGGTTTGTTGCAATTGGTATCTCTTAAATGGTTTGAGTTACCTTAACTTTTTAGGTTTTACAGTGCTTTAAAAAAGTTTTATAGCAGGTTATGGCAACACTTTATAATAACTGCACATAATAAATAATCAACTCATCATTTGTTAAGCATTAACTCTACATTATAAGACATTGGTAAACAGTTTATAAATAAAGCTATAAATGCTGTATTCTTGACACACATGTATAATGTGCTTAATGATTGTATTTTCATACTTTGTTAATGACAAATGTTTATGACTAAATTAAGTATTGCATTATTTACAAAGCAAAGTTATTTAAGAGTAGTTGGTGGTTTTTAATGTCATTCAGAATAAGTAAGTAAATGATTAATAAACTATTCAAATGACCATTAATATATTTATATTATATCATTTATATATCTTATTATTCAGGCATATAGTAAAACATTGTATATTGCTTTGTATGTTAAGAAATGCTTTGTAAATCCTTTATAAATGATAATATTGTTATTTTTAATGTGATAATGGGATCATCTTGTAGGAATTATAACATTATTAGACTTTTTAGGAATCAAATGCTTGTCTGATTATGAAGAAAAGAAAACTAAATTCTGAATATTTTTCTAAAAAATTAAGGGGGAAAAGCAACTGGTTTAAGCTAGCTTTAGCTAGTCACATTTGGACTCTGCCTGGCTAAGTATGTTCAGCCAACAAAAATAACTTATGGCAATTTGCAACTATTTTATATGTTGGCTGTTTAGTGCTTTGTAAAAAGTGATTAGTTGATTTTATTTAAAAAGAGAGTAAACTAATTGCCTTATAATTATTAAGTGAACAAATTATGTGCATAATGTATGTACATAAAGTTAAGGAAATGAGTCTACTCACTTTTGTACAGTGAATTAAAAAATATTTTGTTACAGTATGAATACGTTTTTTTTTTTAGGAATTTGTACAATAACTTGTACAATAACCCAGTAACATTTATGTTTGGAGTTGGTAATGTAATGTGTATTTATCACATTTATTGTGTATGGCCAACATCCATGGTATACACCCAAAGAGTTTTGCAATCACCACCACCAGCGTGCAGCATCCACTTGAATGATGCGACGGCAGCCACTGGACAACGATACCAGTGCGCTCACCACACAATTGCTATATGGGGTATTTGGCCAGAGCACCAGGGTAACACCTTTACTCTTTACAAGAAGTGCCATGGGATTTTTAATGACCACAGAGAATCAGGACCTCAGTTTAATGTCTCATCTGAATGACAGATGTTTTTTAAATAAAGATTTTACATTATTATACTAATGAGATCAAACATATTGATATGAATGATTGATCTACTAATTCATCTACGAATAATACAAAATAGTAAAGTTATATGTATCTTAATGTTTTTGTAACTGCATTAACCCTTAAATTGCTCAAAAAGCATTTTTCACCACCAATAATTTATTCAACATCTTTAGCTGCATGTAAACAATGTCTCAAAGTATTGTTTAACATTAATTTATAGAATTAGACACAAAATAACTGGAGTGGAAATACTAATAGGCACTGAAAATGTATTACAAAATGAACATGTATGTCATGGATAGGAGGATTGGCACATAAGCATGGTGAAGAAAAGTTTACTCACAAAAGATGTTATTCAGTCTGAAATGTGTGTGTGTGAGTGAGTTGGAGTGGTTTGTCTGGGGATATTTTCTTGACTATATTCTGCATACCCATTTATTTCTTATGATGGTCACTTTTGACCGGGAAAACCACAGGTGTAACACAGTCTATTAAAACATTAAAAATTCAGTGATCATCACTTTTATATGTTCAAGTGCATAGTGTGGAGGATAACATAAGGCCTTGAGGAAATTAAATGTAAAACACAATATTCCTGAGTGTTTTAAGTTGTAAATCGGATAGATTTGACCAGAACATGACAGGAAGGTTAATGTACATTTTTTTTTAGATATTTTCTAAATGATGTTTAACAGAGCGAGGAAATTTTTACAGTATGTCTGATAATATTTATTCTTCTGGAGAAAGTCTTATTTGTTTTATTTTGGCTGAAATAAAAGCAGTTTTTAATTTTTTAAAAACCATTTTAAGGACGAAATTATTAGCCCCTTTTAGCTATATATTTTTTCTATTGTCTACAGAACAAACCATCGTTATACATTAACTTGCCTAATTACTCTAACCTGCCTAGTTAACCTTATTAACCTAGTGAAGCCTTTAAATGTCACTTTAAGCTGTATAAAGTGTCTTGAAAAATATCTAGTCAAATATTATATACTGTCATCATGGCAAAGATAAAATAATTCAGTTATCAGAAATTAGTTATTAAAACTATTATGTTTAGAAATGTTGAAGAAATCTTCTTTAAGTTAAACAGAAATTGGGGGAAAAAATTAACAGGAGGGCTAATAATTCTGACCCCAACTGTATTAATGGTTTTGATCAGCTGTTCTGGCCATTTTCTATACGTTTCCCTTTGCCAATAACAACATAACGAGTTACTGGTAACAAGTTATCCTTATTTCCAATGATTATTTGTTTATGTTTATTGTGCAAACTAATCTAGTTGCACTACAGCTGTCTTTTTAATATGACTTTTGAACTTTAATAGATCACGCACCTAAACAAAAAAAAACAAGTTTGCTTGCAGCACAATTTATGTATTTGATTTCAGTTACTCGTTTACTTCTACAACTTTATGTTTATTAATGGAATTAAACCACTATGCTTAAAGAGTGTAAATGTGGTCCCCCAGTGGATTCCAGGGTGAAGCAGTAACCTAGAAGACCAACTGAGAGTTGGTCTGCTCAAGATTTTCCTCTGGGATTTTATAATGTTTTTGTTTTAAATTTATGAGTAAACAAAAGTCTGTGGTAAGCATAACTTGATGATACTTCTGTATATATTTCTTGTGAATAGCACACTTACATTTATGCACAAAATGCTAATTTTGAAGCACTTTTGCACTTATTGAAGCACTTTTTTTGTATTAAGTAATTAGGTTTGAGGTGTGAGAGTGTACAGTTATATATTGTAGAGCAACATGTCCAAGTATTGCTAAGTCATGTTTACCACAAAACATATTTTCCTCAAGAACCAAAGAACCTCATTATAAAACCCCAGAGGAAAATCTTTTGAAAACCAGCATTGAATTAGTCTTCAGGGTTTTGTCATCAGGAATTATGCCAAAATAACAAAGAACAAAAATAGTGAACATTCCTCAGATGCTATAGGTTAAATTGGGCAGTAATTTGACACCATTTTGATCTCAAACTACCTACAGGAATTAGCAATAATTATCAGTCCACCACAGCTTAATCTCAATGACGACAGTTCTAACCAATGTGTCTCGAATGACGAATGTGTGACACCGTTCCTGTATCTTCACCAGTTAGTTTCTCTAGCAATGCATCATGTCTCAGTAGTTAAGCTGCTAATTACGTCGTTGTTGGGGAAGAGAGACCAGCAAACCCATTTGGGCTGGTTTAAGTGTCTTTTTTTCCATCAAGGCTTCTCCTGGTAATGTCACACGGATCACAAAAGCGTGTCTAACACTGTAGGCATTTGTACATTCAAGCTCTACATGACTAATTAATTCACCCGGGAGTGAAATAATGGTCTAATGCCATGAATTATTGACCGGTGGTGAGAGAAATATGTAGCATATTTGTAAAAGATTTATTCCGTCATTAATACCCAAAGCCTAATATAAGCAGAGCCCTGACAAAAGAGCTAATTTAATGCGTACCTGTGGAAATGGCCACAGTTTCTCGCTCAAGAGGTGCAGGGATACTCATGTTACCCGGAGAGCGTCCAGTGTGAAATCTCGTGAGGTTATCTGTCCCACAAACCCCTGTTACGCAGACAGGTAACCTGAGCACAGCGTTCTGCAGTCAGACGGCAAAGAAACCTGAACACTGGACTGGTGTCTGCTTACTAACACTCATGAACAGGCGGCAGTGGGCAAACCATCAGCACGGCTACATGACCGATTTGTGAAGTCACAGGAAAAAGAATAAGGAGTCAGTGTAACACAAATAGATGCATTATCAAGGAGTCCTATACCCAAACTACTCATGACAGCCCACTAAACGCAATGTGTACTTGTATCTCTGTGCCTATCACATGTCAAATACAAGTTTTAAAATATCGGGGTCCATATCGGGGTGCTCAGAAGACTGTAGAAAGAGAGGAAAAAAGAAAGAAAGAAAGAAAGAAAGAAAGAAAGAAAGAAAGAAAGGGTGATCTAAGTTAACTGTACAATTTGTAGCACTTTACAGAGTACACATTTTATGAAGGATATGTTAAAATTAAGATTTTCTATGTATAGTATGCATATTAGGTAGTGTATTCTAACTACTTTTGGATTGCATTTAAATTATTTCTGACATCACATTTAGTTTTTGTAATTTGTCTTCAAATTCAGAAAAATGGATCACCTATAAATTTACATGACCATTCTTTATTATACATAATCTAAATAAATTGTATGACACAAAGTAGCTCTTTGGAAATTAGAAAAATATTAAGGGATACTAATATAATAATATATTAAGGATAATTAATAAATATTTGTGAGTTATTGTGTGAATAATTATACATAACAGAACATTTTGTACTAAAGTAACTCATGGAAAATTATTGTAATCTGATTATAAACTTCAAATTCCAACAAAAAGTGCTTTGGGGTAGCTCAAAAAATGTGTCGCTGCTCTTTGGGCAAGGGATTTATCAGAACAAACAGCAAAAATCAGTCCAAGGCACTCAAAAGATGTAGAAAAGATATTAAAAAGCCGTTATTCACATGGCTAATCACATTTTTTTTTTAAGATTAGCCATGTGAATAAAGGCTTTTTAATATCTTTTCCACATCTTTTGAGTGTACTGGACTGATTTTTGTGTATTATAAACTTATTCATATGTAATATAAAACACTACTGGAACTGTTTATTAGTGTTTAATTTTGTCATTGGTTGAACACTACTGGTGGGAAATCATTATATCACAAATATTAGTTCCTCAAATATTTGGTCAAATTGTCAGCTCAGGTTTCAAATATTAAGAAACAAAATAATTGATATATAACAAGCCATTCTTATTTCAGTTGTGACAATAAATTGAAATATTAGGATGATTTCTGAAAGACGGAGTAATGATGCAGAAAAATCAGTTTGAAACACAGGAATAAATAAAATCGCTAAATAATAATTATTAGTAATTATCAATAATAATGGACTTTATTTACTTTATTATAAAATAAATATTTATATTAAACATAAACAAAATGCAGAGGAGTTCCAAAACATAATTATATATATTGAAAAAATATATATATTGAAGTTGAAGTCAGAATTATTAGTTAGTGATGGCAGTACATAATATTTTACTAGATTATTTTAAGAAACTTCTATACAGCTTAAAGTGACATTTAAAGGCTTAACTAGGTTAATTAGGTTAATTAGATTAGAGTAATTAGGCAAGTCATTGTGTAATGATGGTTTGTTCTGTAGACTAATGAAAAAATATATAGATTAAAGGGGTTAATAATTTTGACCATATATAAATTTTTTTTTTTTTTTTTTTTTTTTTTTACTGCTTTTATTCTAGCTGAAATAAAACAAATAAGACTTTCCAGAAGAAAAAAATATTATCAGACATACTGTGAAAGTTTCCTTGCTCTGTTAAACATAATTTGGGAAATATTTAAAAAAGAAAAAAAAAGTCAAAGGGGGGCTAATAATTCTGACTTCAACTGTATATAGTTAAATATATGTATATAAGTTATAGCATAGTATGCATTATGGGCCCCCACATTTATACATCTGCATGCTTGCCAATGAAATACAATTACAATTGTTGTATTTTACGGATGGCTCAAGTTTTAAACAGAAAAAAACTGTATTAAACAATTATCATCAAAACAACTTTTTAAAAGTATGGTAATATTACAAGTTTATTGTGCAAGAAAGCATATGAAAAATGATCACAGAAACAGTTTCAAAATATATTACAAAAATTGCTTTGGCCTTGGTACATCAACAAAAACTGTAATTATTTAATTTGGGATCTAATACTAACAATAATGTTGTTTAATAGTAATTTCCCAGTGCAAAGAATAAAATCCTATCAGTTAATTTCACATTTTTTATAGAAAACCCTGTTTGCTTGTGCCAGATAATTTGAGCGCCAGTTTCTTTGAACCCACGTTTACACTGTGACTGTAGTTTATACTGCAGGTCTGCATGTGGAGCTACAAATTAAGGGGTGAGCTGGAGACCAGTATAATCTCTCGATACCTTCGTTTTCAGCACATTTAAATGGAAAAATAAACAGCTGCGTCGTCATATCAAACACAAGCCCTAACTAGAGTGTGTTCTGTGGGATTGGTTAAACAAATGAAAAGCGTGCACAGTAAACACATTTGCTTTTGCTTTTCTTTTTTCCCCCTTCTCCTCCCCTCTCTTCAAATTTGTGAGCTGCGGCAAATGAGGGCCATAATGAGAGGCAGATTTAATGAGATGAGAGTTTTAATTAAATGAGCGAGTGACGATGAGACTCGTTCACTCCTTCATTTTCTAAACTTCACTCAAAGGGGAAAGAAAAACACTGGCAGGTCATTCAGAGGACAGCCTTCAGTAGGGTGAGAGAAAATACATTGCATTTGCTAATGGTTATTGACGGCTCCAAAAGGAGGCGATGGAAGGGGCCGCTGATGAACATTTATGGACGACAGGGTATGAAAGCCTGAAAATAGATTCACTTCCATATAAACAGAGTTACTGGTCTCACACAGGTTTGCTACTGACATCATAGAGTCGTCCAGGAATCTGACTCATGCTCAAAAAAAAAGACTCATGAAACATGCGTCTGGAACAGACAGATTAAATCTGTCTCAGTGCATTTGACTAACTGGAGAAAATATATATATATATCTCTGACTAAGATACATTATTAGATCTCTTGAGGCTTGCTGTGCATGACTTTATACTCTCCTAAATCATATAATACCATGATATGGATTTCCGTTATGATTTTTCTTTTAAACTACAGCATGTTTAAAAGTACAGCCTTGTGATTGCCACCACTCAAGCTCAGTTTAAAGACAAAGTAATTTCAAATAAAGAATCCAAAGTTAAAATAGCCACACACACACGCACGCACGCACACACAATAATAATAGTAATAAGCTAAATAAAAGGAAAAAGATAGAAATATCAACAGTTGGTACACACAAACAAAACAGCACTAATCAATTTACAAAACAAAACAAAAAATAAAACAAAACAAGAAATAAAACAAAACAAATAAAAGGCAAAATGGTCAAACAAAAAGGAAAAAGATAGAAAGATCAACATAAACAAAACAGCACTAGTCAATTAACAAACAAAACAACTAAACAAAACAACCAAAAAACAAAATAAAACATAAAACAACGAATAAAATAAAACAAAACAAAACAAACATAAAGAAAAAAAAACATAAAACAAAACAAAACATATAATAACACAAAACAAAACATAACATACAATAAAATAAATAAATAAAACAAAACAAAAAAAGCAAAATAAAACAAAACACAAAACAACAAAACAAAACATAATTTAAAAAACAAAACAAAATATAAAATAAAAAATAAAACAGAACAAAACAAAATAAAAGCAGTTAGAAAAAGTTTTTTTTTTCTTCATTTATGACATTTATAGTCAATAACAAATACAGCATCATTCATTTATTTATTCATTCATTCATTCATTCATATATAATTAATTAAATGAATAAAGCCTTTCCAACATCAGACTTAAAGGCAAATATATAAAAGTGATTCCCTTAGTACTTTCTGAGTTAAAGACAATCAGTAAGAGGCAGATTAGATGGCTAGTGGTAGGATACATAACCGACATCTGGCTATCAAAAATATTAATTGAACCTTGAAATGTATCTAGGATCTAACTGGTTACCTTTTCAAGGCACCTACAAACTGATACTGTCTCTCTTTCTTGCATCGTTTAACAGGAACAATGGGTGAGTGCTATAATGAGAAGCAAAGTGTGTTTCTGTGTGTGTCTGTATTACATGCCTATTACTATGATTTATTCAGCAGAACTCATGACTGTCCCTAAAGGCACTGTACATGTGGCAACTTGAAATGCATTCAGTTTGTCTCTCCCAGTGTTCCTTGAGTTTTGGATGGAGCTTACACAATTCCGTTTCTCCTGAGTGTGAACTTACACCCAAAAAACTAATTCAATGTGAAAACACAGGGATGAACAAGAGTGGGAGGACAGCAGATTTAATGACTGACTAACTGACGCAACACGTCGTCTTTTTGTGTTACGTTCATGGCTGTTTTTGAATCATTGACTTCCATTATAATACAATTTTTTGATTGCAAAGCCATGACAAAATATAATTATGCATTCTTGACTGTTAGTGGTTTTCCCTGTTGGGAATTGTTCAAATGTTTTATTTTTTATTAATGATCATCACTTGGAACTATTAACCCTTTGGATAGGCCTTTGCAAATAGTTTCTGGCTTTTATATGAAGTTCTATAGAATATGTAGCAAATTATAGTGTGCATGCATACTTAATATATTTACCATGTTAAAAGAGCTGAGGTACACTGTAAAATTATATTATCAATTAGTCCTGACAGTATACACTGTAAAAAGAGATTTGTTGACTTTATTTTTAAAAGTGAGTGAAATTGGCATTTTTATAAAAATTAAGTTAAAACAACTGGACAGTTTTAAGTTACAATGGGATCACTTACACTTAACCCCCCCCCCCCTTTTTTTTTCTTCTTCATCTTTTTTATGTTTAACAGAGCAAGGAAAATTTCACAGTATGTCTGATCAATTTTTTTCTTCTGGAGAAAGTCTTTTTGACATTGGCACTGGCACTGGAGTGGGAATTTATGTGGAGGAAAAAAGCTAAATATATATGCTTAGAAAGTCTAACAACAATCTAAAAATTTCCAGATGCATGAAAACCTGTTTTTTTGCCTGCAGCATCTCGCCTTAATAATACCAGCATGTCACTTTTGTAGTTAAAATTAATGAAATTACACTGTTCAATTTTAATTAATCTTTATTTATTTTGTGCTCAACACATAAGTTTTAGTAAATTAAAACTGTGCCAGTCCAGTTTTCAGAGTTGAAGTTCAGTTTAATTCAGTTCAGTGTGGTTTAATTTTCACTGCTGAAAGTCCCAACACTGAAGAGCAAATCCATTGATGCACAGCTCTACAAGTTTTAAATCAAGCTAGCTTAAATCAACCAGTGGTGACAGTAGTGAGGAACAAACTTCACCAATTGACAAAAATGAAGGGAAAAATACTAGAGAGAAACCATGCTCAGTTGGGATTGACCATTTCTCCTCTGGCCAAACTTTTGTCTAGGCACTAGAGGCTGGAGAATGCTGGACTTCCATGGTAGACTCTAGCAAACTTAATCAGCCACTTATTTATCCATGCCATAACTTGTCCCTTACCAATATTTCAGCTCATAAGAAACAAACCAACAAAAAAGATTTGCAATATAATAAAATTAAGTACGGTTATCCCTGATAATTATTTTATTCTATTATTTACTTAATGCAAAGTAGTTACACCAAAGTAGAACCAAAATTTTACATTACCATCCCATTGATTTCCAGTATCTTTTAAAACACACCTCTTTACACTGAGTTTAGAGTGTAAAGAACGTTTAGAAAACAAAAACTAACACAGAAGTCAAGATTCTATTTGAGTTCTGCAGACATATTCTGAGATATCTGCTGAAATGTGCAGTCATCTTTCAGCCCTGTCATACTGACAGACTGCTCAAAATGTCCTGTTCTTTATATATGAGCCATCACACTCCTATTTAAGCTGCTACCAAGAACCTGACCGAGACTCTGGACCCATGAGTGGTGAGATGAGGTATAGAGCTCTGTGCTGGTCAGATGTAATTGGAGCAAAGCGAATGAAAGCCAGCTGAGAGTGTCTGAATGCGGTGCCAATACATTAAAAATCTGTCAGGGTTACTTACAAGCAGCTTGAGTGCTGGATTGCCAATGAGTGGCTACTGTGGATGGGAATCACAAGAACTACAAGCGTGCGCACTCACATCTCTCACACACACTACTTGCCACTCCTGCACTTGTGCGAACTCAATCAAATGTATTTCGAACTGCAATAAAGAAGTCTTTATTTTACTTGGCATGACTTCAGACTTGCTTGACTTTCCACCTCCTTACCACAGCTCTCTCTCTCTCTCTCTCTCTCTCTCTCTCTCTCTCTCTCTCTCTCTCTCTCTCTCTCACACACACCACAGCAGCCAGATTGGCTTTCCCTACTGAAGTGATGCCATGGTGACTGGAGCCAATCAGACGCTGCACTGCCCTAATATCCCAGATAGCCCTGCTCTCTTTCAAACACAAACTCAATTTATGGACACTTTTATTTGCATGTCTGTGGCAAGAGAGAAAGAACGAGGCATAATCGACAGCATTGATCTGACCCAGGTGCACGGGCCCGTGGCTTGGCTAACAACAACGGTTATTACAACCCTGGCCTTACCAGATAGCAGGAAAACATATGCAAACTGACTCGCAAGCAGAAGGATCTGGAATATTACATGCTGACCGTCAAGGAAAAAGGTGAAAACATGAGAAACGAAAAAGAGGAGATATTAGACATGCTTCGTAAACGCAACAGTCCAGATCTGAACAGATTTAGGATCAGATCTGTTGGGAGAAAATCTGGCCATGCAGATGGGTGTCTGTTTTGGTCTAAAGCATAAGAAATGCTGATGTAAATCATGCAACTCCACGTGAAAAACATGTTTTGAACCAAAACAGAGACAGAAAGAGCACAAAATGAATTAACATGCAGATTATGGCTAGAAGCAGATGGGTTCTCTAGACTTTTTTTTCACATTTTCCGGACAGAAATAGAGGACACCTGCATGTCTCAATTAATGCTTTTATGTCAAACCTAATTCAGCTGATTTAAGCCAAGCAAATGCTATTAGATGAATTGCCATCACTTTGCGCATGTTAAAGTTCACAATCTTTCACAATTTCTAGCTTTCTGTCATGTAGACTTCACTTGGGCCCAATCCCAATTCCATTTCTTTACCCCTACCCCTTCCCCTTGGCCCTTAAAACAGAGTGTGAAGGGGTAGACATCTTTACAACACCTGCACACATCATCAGATGTCATCGCAATCTCCTACTTCATATAAGATATATAATGGCGACTGCTATAGTTATTATATTATATTATATTATATTATATTATATTATATTATATTATATTATATTATATTATATTAT
Source organism: Danio rerio (assembly GCF_052040795.2). NCBI lineage: Eukaryota > Metazoa > Chordata > Actinopteri > Cypriniformes > Danionidae > Danio > Danio rerio. The sequence goes on from NC_141027.1 coordinate 36,220,700, forward strand.
TTTATATATATATATATATATATATATATATATATATATATATATATATATATATATATATATATATATATATCTTCAGGAAATCACTAAAGGCAACAATTTCATGTTATCATAACAATATAATGTCGCAATAAGACCGTAACTGTACTGTGCATTTACACAGTGATCATATTCATCTAAACTAGGGGTCATCAAACTTGTTCCTGGAGTGCCGGTGTCCTGCAGATTTTAGCTCCAACCCTAATCAAACACACCTGAACCAGCTAATCAAGTTCTTACTATGTATACTTGAAACACCCAGGCAGGTGTGTTGAGGCAAGTTGGAGCTAAACAATGCAGGGTCACCGGCCCTCTAGGACTAGGATTGGTGACCCCTGATCTAAACACATGAAAACAGCATTAACATTAATGTTATATCAGACACCAGACACTGTAAAAAGCTAATTCACAGCCTTTCATTCACAGCCTTATTCACAGTCTTTTCTGACAAGGTATTCAAGTGTCATCGAGTGTCAGATGTAAAAAATATGTTATGGGACTATACAGGATTTATTATTGTGGATTGTAGAAGGCGAAAATCTCCATTTCAAGGGCTATCTAGCCCTTTCACTTAGCCCAATGCCTTTGAGCTAAAGAGAATCAGGACACCCCTACCCCTTTCTGTAAACTTTAATGACTCCAACTTTTTAATAATAACTTAAAGTTAAAGTTATCGCTAAAACATTATGTATTTAGGGATATGTTGTCTTCAAAGTTTTAACTTAAAGATTCATAGCGATTCGTTTAGCTATTTTTGATCATTTCTGACTCCTAGATTACACATTCAGCTTCAATTATTGGAAACAATAAAGTGTAATGTTTACTTAACAATTTTTTAATTAACAATTTTGTGTGTGTGTGTGTGTGTTTATTTAGTTCTACTATTTGCATGAAACATCTGCTTTCTGTATTATTTATAATTTCAGTTTCACAATTTAAGTTTGTCCCTACATTCAAATCACAAACACATTACAATCATTAAAGGCTTGATAGATAAATCGTGTGACTTGCAGCTAGTGATTTCACTTCCTTTAGAGGCAACCTCTGGAAGGCATTGGGGCATGTCATGTATTCTTATCTCATTTATTTATACAAATTGTTACACCAATATAAGATTAATTATTTGTCAACTCTAATGAATTCCTCAGCCTCTTTTTAAAACAATAACATGGTAAAAAATGCAGACAATTCTGTTTTAGACATGCCATGTGGTGGAAAATGTCAACTCTGTTACTGTCAATTCTGTTAGTGGTTTAAAAAGTTTAACAACAATTAATAACAGAATCAAATGTTTCCTATTAGATTTAAACATTTTGCATTATTTAACATTAATAATAGATTAGGTTTAATGTACAGTATATTTGATGTATTTAAATTTGATTTATTTCATTCCAGTTTAAAGAAAATGAATGGAAAATGCTTCAAATGTATCTGCAATTACGAAATGAGGTTTAAATTGACATTACAATTTCTTAGAGAATATTCTGTCGTTTTCCAGTTAAATTAATTATGTGAAGACACTGTAAAGTCATTAGGAAAATAATTTTTTTTCAAAAGCTTGCACTTGCAGTTTGTTTCTTTTGGTCTAGACCAAAAAATGAAATGCATAAAAAAGATGATATAATATATGTTTATATAATATATATTTCATCCTAGTTCACTAAGCATTCTTAATTTACAGACTGAACGTTAGGGCAGAAAAGGGATATTTTACAGTGCATATTTTGTTACAGAATAACTATGTGTTCTGGGCTAAATGTGCTTGTTGTGTGTATATACATGTGTTATAGCATTTAAAAGAATGTCTCAGCTGACAGCTTGTGAGGAGCATGTAAAATGTGCAAAGAAGTTGAAACAACATCAGGAATTCTGTAATAGAAAGAATAGCTCCACTGACAAAAAGAAAAAGAAAACCGGTAGGCTTGGACATTTGCATTCACATCCTGAAGCAAACCTGTATTATTGTCTTTCTCTGGTGGAACAGAAGACATTTTGAAAACTGATGATTTATGTCCATTCAGTGAAAGTTGATGTGGCCCAGTGTTGTCTGTAACAAAAACTTTGGATGAACCCTTAATTTCTCATGCAGTGTTGGTGCTCAAGTAAATGCAGGACATATAAATAATGTTTAGACATTTTTATTGTAAAACATGTAAAAAATAAACTCATTAAGAAGTCATTTGGCTAGACTTCAACCCATTTTGATCTTTTCCTTTTAATATGTAGCGTCTGTGACTAATCGTGCATGGGCACACATGTTGAGTTGGCTACAACCAGAGTTTTCTTAAACATTAAAGGATGACAGGCTTCAGTCTTGTAGTGTGTGCTCGGCTTTACATGCCAAAAAGAAAACCTCAACACACTTTTCAAACACCACACTATTACGCCTGGGCTATAACGAGCTGCTCGAGTCTGAATGTTGGACACTGATATGTGAAAGAAAAAAAAAATGTTGACATGTCGTCCACTTTAAGAGAGCTGCATAACTCACAGAGTGGTGCCTGTTAGTCCAGCTAGAATAACACTGTGGCTGGAGAGTTTTACTGTCCCACTATTGCTTGTGAAACATATATTCCAATGACAGCTAGACAGCGTATGACTGAGCAAGCTGGAGGAGGGATGAGGAGGTGAGTGTGGCAGGACAAGGTGAAAGTGATGTGTGTGAAGCCGCTCTTCATATGTCATACCTCACAGACTTGGTACCAGTATGAAGAGTGAGAGGCACATACACTCTTAAAAATACAGCTTCTTTATTGGGAATCAATGGTTCCATGAAAAAATATTAAAACCATGGAAGATTTTCATGCCACAAAACCTTCTCTACAGTGGAAAGCATTTCTTTACATAATTAAAATGTCCTTCGCACTTTAAAAACCTTCACTGAAAACGTTCTTCTATGGAATCACAATGAAAACCCATTTTTTTAGGCTCTTTCTTGTACCTTTTGTTTTAAAAGTGTACAAACTGACACACCAGTAGTGGAAAAACTATGAAAATTAGGCACTTAAGCAAAACACACAGATACCCTTACGTTAGTATAAGTTTAAACCGTGGACTGTGAAAGATATGGACGTAGTATCCGTGACGTCACCCATAGGTTTCTGAAGAAAGCAAAAGAAGCTACAAATAGGCGTGGCCAACCATCACCATTTTGTTTGTGCGTCGTCGCACCAACCAGGGGATACCACACAAGGCCAAAAAGGCTGAGCGTGAGCGGAGCTACAGACGCATTCTAGCGTTTTGCTTAGATGGGTTTTCCTATGGGAGAAATGCCTAATACTTTATTACCTGCGACTTTGTTTGTGTTCTGACCACATGTGCTTGTTTGTGTACTATATGAATAAAGTGTTTAGACTTTTAAAAACACTGTTGTAATACATTGAGCCACTATGCATTGTTCTTATGGCGGTAAATGGGAATTACTTCCAAACATTTCAAATATAGTCTGTGTTAGTAAATGCAAGGCTTTTTTATGAAATCCAGTCATAACACTGTATGACAACATTTCAGATGACTGTTCTATAGTCTACAGCTAATCAGTCTGTCAGATTCTGAAGTGCTTTCCAGGTCTTAAGAAAAATATAAATGATAAATGATCTTAAATGAAACAAATACATTTATAGAAATGGTAAATAAGTATATAATTTCACTTACCTGGAAAATGGAGTCAACTTGAACTGTTTGTGAGCACAATTAAGTGCACGCAGCATGCCACATCTGATAATTGTAGGAAATAATTCCAAAAAGCAACTGACTGTGTAAAGCCACATAAAACAAAACAAAAATACAATATATATCTATGGTGAGTTCAGCGGCTAATCAGACGGAATCAGCTGAGGTGAAGTGATGGCAACCAGCGAGACCTAGCTGTCACTTAAGTGGCCACGCCCTTAATTATGCAGACTTATTATAACTTAATGTAAACGAAACGGAGGGGTTATAAATGAAATTAGCTCCCTCACAGTTGTCATAAAGGGTAATGTTAGCTACATACACGAAAATCATTCTTTGTACCAGGCTTTAAACACATTTTTTTCTGCTGTAAAGTTGGCCATTTTAACAGTGAGCTCAATAGAAATTTGTTCTATCATGGGGCCAAGACTAGCGGAATTTCGATGAATTGCAGTTTCAGTTACCTCTGTATTAGCTTCATGAGGGAGAGCGGAATAGTTGTCAACTGGTTTAAACTCCTTTTTTTTTCTTTTCCTCTAAAAGTACTTGATTTTTTTTTTTTTTTTACTTAAGCAATAAATGTAAAACCTATTAATGTTTTTTTTTGCAAGCAAGTTGAATTACCAGACAACACTGTAACTGCGAGTGTGACAAAAGTTCCATGAATCTTTTACTGGAGATTCACTCTAAACAGATTGTTTGAATCAGTGAATCTTTTACTGGAGACAAATTATTGACTCATAAACAGATGTCAGTCCAATTTACAAATTAATTGTTCAATGCAATTTGTGAACCAATTAAACAGCTTAACTGATCAAATTCAGTATTTTCATGATTCAAACACACATAACTATTTCATGTCTGAACACGTGTTGAATTCTTCTCAAAATATTTTTTTATGCAGCTATCAGCTTAATTTAGGAAATGTAGTGGAGTAAAAAGTATAATATTGTGCTTTGTAATGGAGTGAAATAAGAATAAAAGTTTCCTAAAACTGTTCCAACAAAGCACAGACACTTAAAATATGTACTTAAGTAGGCGACACAATGGCCTCACAGCAAGAGGGTTGCTGGTTCGAGCCTCAGCTGGGACAGTTGCCGTTTCTCTGTAGTAGTGTAGTAAAAATACTTACTGTCCACCACTAGGACACACTCAAATTCAAAAGCGACCAATGCAAACAGGTATGGTAGTGTTTGCAGGAACACAATCTCTCTTTCTCTCTGCGGTGTTCCACAAACGTTTCTTTAAGACTTTACAGTGGCCTATAACAGTTAATGTGAGCAGGAAGAAAAAACAGACCATCATTCACTGCCGCTCCCCCTAGAGGCCAGAGAAGGAGGCGTGTGAGCTAGACAAACGAAGCGTGTCGTTCATTAGCCAAAAGATCACATTTTACCGGTGGAGCGACACTTTTAGTGGCGTGGGGGGCTCTGTGAAACCTCAGCCAGAAAAGCCCCTCTGTTTAACTTCCAGAGTCATTAGGCAAGCTATCACCTGACACACACTCAGGTAAATGCCGCTCTCGGGGGCCAGATGTACATTTCATCATGGCCTCACAGCACGGCTGGAAAAATATGCACAGAAACTGAAAACCGCATTTCTAAAAATTGCCTTCTTGTCCCCTCTGTTAGTTTTGGACGAGAGTCTTCTGTGGAGCTCGAGCACTGGCATCCCAGTCTGTGCCAGACTCTTAAAAGCAAGTAACTGATATCAGGTCTCAGTGGCTCTGGTCTGAATATATGAAGTTATTAAAATGTAGCAAATCCCCTAGAAATGTGTTTTACACGTTTACTAGGTGTACTTGGAGGTGAGAGACAACACTGATGAATTATGGGGATATTAGATTCAAGTGAATAAACCTCTTGAAGTTGGAAGGTGTATCTTATTTGTCATTTGAGATATATATATATACACACACACACACACACGCACACACACTCACCGGCCACTATATTAGGTACACCCGTCTAACTGCTCATTAACACAAATTTCTAATCAGCCAATCACATGGCAGCAACTCAATGCATTTAGGAATGTAGACATGGTCAAGACGATCTGCTGTAGTTCAAACCGAGCATCAGAAACCACAATGGGTAAGAAAGGTGATCTAAGTGACTTTGAATGTGGCATGGTTGTTGGTGCCAGACGGGCTGGTCTGAGTATTTCTGAAGCCACTGATCTACCGGGTTTTTTATGCACAACCATCTCTAGGGTTTACAGAGAATGGTCAGAAAAAGAGAAAATTTCCAGTGAGCGGCAGAATTGTGGGTGCAAATGTCTTGTTGATGCCAGAGGTCAGAGGAGAATGGCCAGACTGGTTCGAGCTGATAGAAAGGCAACAGCAACTCAAATAACCACTCGTTACAACTGAGGTATGCAGAAGATCATCACTGAGCACACAACAACCTTGAGGCAGATGGGCTACAGCAGCAGAAGACCACACCGGGTGCCACACCGGGTTCTTAGCTAACAGGAAACCGTTTCCTGGTCTGATGAGTCTCGATTTCTGCTGTGACAATGGTAGGTCAGAATTTGGCATCAACAACAAGCAAGCATAAATCCATCATCGGTTCAGACTGGTTGTGGTGGTGTAATGCTGTGGGGTATATTTTCTTGGCACACTTTGAGCTCATTAGTACCAATTGAGTATTGTGTCAACGCCACAGCCTACCTCAGTATTATTGCTGACCATGTTCATTCCTTTATTATTATAAAGCATGAATCATCTCAGACTGGTTTCTTCAAAATGACAATGAGTTCACTGTACTCAAATGGCCTCCACAGTCACCAGAACTCAATCTAATAGAGCACCTTTGGGATATGGTGAAACGGGAGATTCGCATCATGGATGTTCAGCAGAGAAATCCAAAGCTGACAAAGGACCAAAATCTCTGAGGAATATTTCCAGTGCCTTGTTGAATCTATGCCACAACAGAAGGGCCCAACCCGAAACTAAAAATGTGCATTTAAAATATAGCATTGTGTATATACTGTATGTGTATCTCATACTGTAAAATAGTGAATGTTGCAAAACTTGGTGTACTGTTAAAAAAATTAAAACACTTAATTTCCACAAATTAAACGGTATTCTGTGAGAGAATGATATTCTGAGATTTTACATTTTAATAAATCTCAAAATCTTCTTCTCCTACTATTACTTATAATTATTTACTACTAATATTACTACTACGACTATAATGTGAAAAATGAATAAAGACTATAATGAATGGGTTAATGATTCTGCATAAATGCACTCCCCTCTGCAAAAGCTGCTAAGGGGAAAAAAGAGCTATAATTTATTCAAAACAACAGCGTCATCTACAGCGAATGCACATGTTGTTGTTCCAATGAAATGCTGGTGCTTATGTAGCAATGTGGCAGCTGGCCCTCATACATGCAACATAATTTATAAGCCCGAAACGAGTTTCATACGGATTTCGTAACTAAAGCACAACAACCATGGGTGTGCGTTCATCCCATCTGCAGAATCAGTGGCATGCACCACTAATCTCTCTGGTTGGGAAGTTTGGTTAGGCGGCAACGGAACATTGATGGCGACAGCTGCTCCTTTAAAAAGGAGAAACAGGGGAAAACTTCAATCTGATCTATGTGCGGTAACACAGCAACTGTTAACTGTTGACAAGCGCTTTGTACTTTGGGTCTGTGTTTCTCTGGTCTAGGATCACTAGTCTGGATGTATTAATGTAGGAGAAGAGCTTCTATTAGGGCTGCAGACCGCACTGACCTCAGCCATTTCAAAACCACTTTAAATGTGTATTAAATGATGAAATGAGACAACATCTTTTAAGCTCGCAGTAGGGATTTTCTTTCCTCAGCAGAGCGTAGGTTCTAATAACAGAGCAGAGCTTTGAATCTACACACACATACACAAACATAAAACTTTCTGCAACTTAATAAGCAATGACTGGTACAACAGAGACATATGGATCTCCTTCTCTCCCTCGATTTTTCTCTCTACGCTCTTCATCCAGTCCAGCACAGAGGGCACGAGTCCCGTCACACACGTCCATCTGAGGACAGTAGGGTGACGCTCTGAAGTTTGATGCGGACAGCTGCCGATAATTATTCCCAGCTTTCCAGTATCGCGCGGAAATATTCTCATTGTTGTCTCGCTGCCATCCGCGCAATTCCAGACTGAAGTTTAGCAGGTCACAAAGCCAAAGCGAGCAACCACAAGAGCTATCCTTCACAACATAAAATCACAGAGCATTAATCACAGATAGGAACAGACGTGGCTCAATCCAGAAGTATGGCTCTCCCCGGACATCAGGCCAGCTATGGCAGTCAAATCGGGGACAACACATGTTTCTGCTTATTAAACATCAGCCCGAGCAGCGAGACAGTTCCAGATGACATGGCTCACCACTGCATATCACTTTACACGGTTCACCAGAGACATGTGTTTGCAAAATGAAATAACTAAACCCAATCAGAGTTTTATGTGTTTGCTGGAATTCAATTAGACTATGATTAATAGGGGCTTTTGGGCCAAACGGTGCAGAGGTTGAGGGGAGACGTCTACGGGCTGGTCGGGTTACGACGGGATTGCTGTCAAGATTAGAGATAAATACGCTGGATAACAGTGAAAGTAACACGTCGCATAGCTTCAAACTACTCCTATGCGAGTCTACGCAATCACCCGGACCTGAACTCTCAAAAAGCTGCCGCCTGCAGGGTTAGAAGACTCTGTCCAAGCACAGAAAGGCCTGGGTGGGACAATAAAAAAGCCGCATGACTGACAGCGATGGATGAAATTCATCAATGGCCTAAGCGTTCCTGCAAGTCTGGGCCACAGCCACAGGTGAGAAGTTCAGAAAGATCAGGAGCTCGGATTGGTGATATCGGTGCTGACAGAGGACAGGAAGAGTTTATTGCTCTTCGCATTGAACAAGGGAATGAATAACATTTTTCCGTGCTACTTAAAGGTCACTGTGGGACAACCAAAGCATCCAAATGCTTAACCACAGAAGGGTGATATTTATCATCAATCAACACCTCAAAGACAAATTAACTCCTTTTAGACCTGCAAGGTTTTAGCTCACCTGTCTAACTCACAGATTACCATGATGGAGAGCAGGGATTCCCAAACCTTCTATCCCTCCAACCTCTTTGACCAACAATATTTACTCCAAATACTCCTTGGCGTTGACATGCTCACTGAACTCTGATGCTCATTTAATGATTAGTCAACATAAAATAAAGCGTCTGTAAGGTCTTGGTATATAAAGTTTAACTAAACATATGTCTTACTTCCCTAACCCCATTGTGTGGACCAAAATAGAGCGGGCCAGTGTTTCAAGATCATTATCTGATTTTTTAACACTTTATTTTGATGGTTCCTATTGCACATTTTATTGACCAAATGTTGTAATGCAATTACATGTCAATTACTTGTCATTTGAGTATTAGTAGACAGTCTGCTTAATATCTGCTAACACTGCTCCTTCAACAGAGATTCAACTAACTATAAGAAACTTTGCAAGTACTGTACATGTCAACTTACACTAACCCCGACCTAACAGTCTACTTATATTCTAATGAGAATTAGTTGGCATGTAGATGCAATGTAACTTAAATTTCTGAAAACCGTAAAAAAGTCTCGGGAGGTACGTATTTTTGCACTTTTTATTTTCGTGAATCTGCGAGAGGCCAGTGTGTGCGCTTTTTCGTATCTTAAATGTCTCTCATAAGTGCCGTTCGTGCATGCGCTGTTCTTATGTAAACCCTTCAGAAGGCGCTGTCCACCGACTGAATAACTGAATTATTGACTGGGCGACCAGCCAATCGACTGACCCACCCTCCTCTTTCCATAAACTCAACCAATTTTACCGATTGACCCGCCCACCCACTTTCTTACCTAAACTCAACCGACGGTTTACAAAAGCCATCCAGAAAAAAAAAAAGACCTCGTCTGATTTTTACCACATTCTCACCCTGTTATTTACTCATTTTATTTTATTTTTTGGATTCTGTATTTGTCTTACCTGATTTCTGGAACCGCTCTACCCGGGACTTGAACTGGTCATCATCGTCAACTCCTCTCTGCGTCTCAAATCTGCCGATGTACACAACGAGCTAACTGGACAAACTGGTTGTGGTGGGAAAGCCCTGGTTGTGGAGGTCAGCCGGTAAGCAGCAAAAGAAACGGCGTCATACAGCCCCGTAGCGTTAGCTTAAAAAAACTATGTTTTCAGAATGAGCCTGTTTTGTCAAAATGTGTTAAAGGGACCGTCAAAATAAAGTGATACCTCAGATTTTTCAATAAGGGAGATTGTGGAATTGAAAATGAAGTTGTGCAAGTGGTGAAAGAGCAAAAAGTGTTATGATATGCTCAACCTCATGCAAATGAAACTTGGAAAAAACTGGATGATAACCAAAACAGAGGCGATTTTAGTAGACCTATCAACATGATTTCAAAATGTACTTCTTAAATTTGATTATTACATATTAACTAAAATTATTTAAAATGAAATAAATTGAACACTGATAGGTATATATAAAGAATATGAAAATAAGAATGTTATGGGATAATATTATTATCTATGTCCTGAAAGGAATCACATAGCATATACCATCATCACTATACAGTACATTTTCCAAACATGGCAAACTTCTAGCATAGAGTTCAACACTATAACTCCAATTACACAACAGTGTAGCTAAAATGTTTTATTCCTGCATTTAAAAAAAAAAAAGTTTGATGTTTACACAACATCATTTTTAAAATAATCTAAATACACACAAAAATAGCCAAAAATGCTGTATGACATATGCCAGGCCAGTATTTTGTATGTAGAATATTCTATGCGCTTCTGATGTTATACCACTGTAGGTTATAATGTGAATTAAATCCACACTTTGCTGATGAATTGCTAGGAAACACTTAAGCAACAAAAATACCTTGTACTCCATCATTGATGTATGTTTACTTGTGCTTGTCTTTAATTTACAATTCCATTCTCTGGTAAACGTGTATTATGCACACCAAGTCATTTTCGAGTGTTTACTTAAACGAAACATCAGCAGCATTTTCAAAAACTTCCACTTTGTAAAGGATACGATAGAAAGAAGTATGTTGTTGTTACGTAGTTGCAAGGCATGCAGAGCTCCAATAAAACAAATTTTCAATAAAAACCTGCTTTTGACCTCAGTGCACCATTGCATTATCTCTCAAAAGAAGCTCGAGCACTGGTGAATCAATTAAACCCTGTCCACTGCACGACGGATTAAAATAACTGAAAGTCTGAGAGCTGCTCTGATAAGGCGATTTGAGATTTGCTCGCATCTGATAAAATGATTATCCAAAACAATATTTGATTTAAACTACAAACAGCCCGTTAAGCTAGTTGGCTTACGTTAAAGTTTAAATGCCATCATGTTTCGATTGCAGCGGGAAGATGGGGAAAACGTAAATAAATGATTTCATATGCTAAGCAATGAAACATTCTAGTGACTTTACTTAAGAGATAAGAATGAACCGTTGTTGTCAAACACACTAAAAAATGACTTTAAACCAGCAATGAAACAAGGCTTAAATCACATACGCACAATACATATAGACAAATTTGAGGGATGTAAACGAAAACAATGGTCCCAGTATATTTCCTGTTTTACATTTTTAATTTCTATAACTTTAAAGAATCCAAAAACAGACAAATATTGATAAATATTGTTATGATAGCTGTTTTATTACAGTTTTTCTCTTTTTTTGCATTAACTGTTGTGCAAATGTAAATAGTGTTGTGAGAAATGCACCAAAGCAACTGAAAAAAAATGTAGGTTATGAATGAATTACCTTGTGTTTCAGTTAGGAAATAGTTTGATTACAAGCAGGAAACACTCATAGGTCAATGACATGACCACATTGAAATGGTCTATAAGAAATACTATCCATAAACATCCACAAATTGACATGATTTAGAAAAAAAACTTTTCTAATTGAAAAAGTGCTGGAATTATGACAAGCTGGAACAACTTTAAGCCACTCTCGCTCTTATACAAGCACATATTTTCCTATCTGTGACAGTGACTCATTTTTAATGTGTTGCCAAGATACTTATTCGTGGGTTTAATCATCCATGAAGCAATCCTGAGTGCATTAATCACAGGCTGACTGAAAAGTTATATAGAGGAGCGTGCTTTTAAGAGAGACACAAATCTCTCAAGCCTCTTTAAAATGATGCCCCTTCAAGACAGGCACAAATCAATCAAAATGTGCCACTTTGTGTGCCGTGCGAGAGAAACTAGTGTCTAACTGTATGTCGACCGATTTGTCTGTCACTCCATCTTCTCTTCTCTCTCTCTCTAAAAACATCATACCTTCTTTTATTCTCAATGTATGTCTCCCGAATCTCTCCCAGGAACGCTGTCTTTCAGCACAGTGCATCACAAAAGCTAGCAAACGACAATTAAAACTGATACTCTTCCCTTTGGTACGGATGATGAGAGCGCGCTATAGAATGAAAGAAAAGTTCAGAAAAAACACTGATCTCACCCCCTCCCAAGTCTCAGGACAAGTAACGATATGATGTTCATTGATCTTTATTACAATAGCAGTGAGCTGTAAAATGTTTCATGGGTTTGTACCGATCTAACTCTTCCTCATTTATAATTACCACTACACATGTAGAACCAAGGGCAACTTCAGAGGAGGTTCAGGAAGAGAGAACGGGAGGGAGAGAGGGGGAAATCTCTAAGGGTTCTTTCTGTCTCTTTCGGCCCTGAGGCTATGAGCACTGCTGTATGCTGCATACCTGAAGCAACTTAGTTTTACAAAGATCAAATTAAGCAGCTAACTCGCAATCTGAAATGACAGTTCCTCTCTTCCGTCTCTCTTTTTTCCTCGCTCTTCCCTTGGTGTTAAAAAAAACTGCACCTTTTTGATTAATTTTACGCCATCGTGGTTTATAAAGTCGGCACGGGAAGTTTAACGCTATTTATTTGTTATTTTTGAATTGTCTTTATAATGTTAATACTGAATAAGTGTGTGAGAGTTATGCGCTAGTGTAGTCAGAAGTATGATGTCTCAGATGTCATGGTGAGCAGAGACAAAGAGAGTCTGTTCTTTAACCCAACCTTATACATGGTGTCCTATCAAAGATGGAATATCTGGAATACACATGCAGACTTAGACTCCTCATGGAGTACTTGCATTGTTCATGAAGCTCAACTAGAAGAGCAGTGCTAAGATTGTAAGTTTGATTCCCACGAAACACACAGATAAACTAACACGTATAGCCTCAATGCACTGTTGCTTGTTATATTTTGTATGATAAAAGTGTCTGCCAAAATCATACATTTAAGAATTTATGTTAGGATGCTTGTAAGCTAACAAATCTGTTTCAGGCTTAGTTCTGCTTATAAATAGCTAGTCATCAGTGAAAGGTGAAAGGTTTCTAGAACTGATGACTAGCTATTTATAAGCAGAACTAGCAGGTACTGTATAAAACTATTAGATTTTACTTTGTTTTAATTTATAATAAATGATGTCAGTCATCCCACATGAAAAAATACTTTATTTAATTTATAGTAAATACAATAATAAATGGTGTAATACTGTATATATTACAAACACTCAGCTTTTATGTCTGTATTATTAACAATAGTTGTCTGATATAAATATTTAAGTTTTACTCATAGTATAATCATAGTATAATATACCCTATAACTGTAAGAAACAATACAGTCATTTTCCTTCATCTTAGTCCCTGATCTATCAGGGGTCAGCACAGTGGATTCAACCCCCGACTACTCTGGCATATGTAATACACAGCGATTGCCCTTCCAGCTGCAACCTGTGCTGGAAAAGAAAAAGTACAATACTTGGTAATTAGTTTGTATTGCTATAGTTGTCATATTATTACCACAACAGATAAATCAAGTGCTTTACTATAGCACTTAAACAGTGTTTTCTTTTTTTTTTTTTTTTTTTTTTACATATGGGATCAAATCAAGATTTTATATAGTCTGATTGTAAGGTCAGTTAAATAGAGCAAAGCTTTCATTTAGTTGTTCAAGTTTCTTAGATGTATTCAGTTCCATAAAGTGCGGTGCTACAAAAGAACCATTAGTGGTTTTAATAATAATAATAATAATAATAATAATAATAAATGTTCTTAATGTAAAGAAAATTGTAATATTTGCTAAATATATTTTTAAAGACTTTTGACACGTTCCTGTTAAAAATTCATTCATTTTCCATTGGCTTAGTCTCTTCGTTCATCAGGGGTTGCCACAGCAGAATAAACCGCCAACTTTAGCATATGTTTTACACTGCGGGTGCCCTTCCAGCTGCAACCCAGTATTGGGAAACACCCATACACTCTCATTCACACACTCATACACTACGGACAATTTAGCTTCCCCAGTTCACCTTTAGCACATGTCTTTGGACTGTGGACGAAACTGGTGCACCTGGAGGAAACCCACGCCATCATGGGGAGATCATGCAAACTCCACAACTGACCCAGCCGGGACTCGAACCAGCGACCTTCTTGCTGTGAGGCGAAAGTGCTAACCACTGAGCCACCATCTCACCCCCTGTTGAAAACCCCCAGCATATTCTGATTAATTTTAAACCAGTTGCTGGTTAAAGCTGGCTCTTGCTGGTCAAGAGCTGGTTTAAGTTGCTTATTTGCTAGTCATGAATCATCAAGGACCATGCTGGTTAATGGTACTCATCTTCCTATAATTTAGAGTACTTGACTTGAGTACTAGAGTACCAACATTTTTTTCAAAATATCTTACTTTTTGTTCAACAGAAGAAACTCAAAGATTTAAAACTATTAATGGTTTAGTAATTTTTATTTTTGGGTGGGCTATCCCTTCAAACCAGCAACAATAGTTGACAAACTACCTAACCACCATATGCTGTTTTGGGTTGAAGAGTAATGTGTAACATTGTAACTATAGGGATGTCCAGATCCAATCATGTTATCAGAAATCGGACCCAAACATGCGGTCTCAGACTCAATTGGAATCGGATGTTACCTCCTGTCAGGACTTGAATATATATATATGTGTATATATATTTCTCATTATTTTTGAACACATCTATAGGTATGCAGTGGCACAGAGTTAGACCTCTTTCTTGATTCAACACAGAAACAGCAGCGTGTGCAGCGTGACATCACTTTGTTGCAGACACGCTATTGGTTAAAGGCCGGCAAAGTAGAACACGGAAGCAGCTTGAAGCGGAAAGCTCAATGTCTGCAGTCCGGAGGTATTATAAAGTTAATGACGACAACATTGCCAGAGCAAACTCTGAGATATAAACTTGGAATTGCAAGAGGTGGAAAGGAAAAGGCTACATTTAACAAAACAAACCTGATAATGTGATTACACGATAATTTTGCACCTCAAAAACAAACACCCAACACAATATGAATTTACCCAGGCAACCCAATCGAAAACAAGTCAGCTCACGCTGCAGGAGAGTTTGAAGAGGACTGAAAAAGGCACAGGACATCACAGCCAAGATAGCACAAATATTCGCAATGAGTTACCTACCATTAGCCTTTGTAGATTTCTTATGTTTATGGAGCACATAAGAATTTATGTTATTTATTACTTGATTGTTCAAGCCACCTCACAGAAGTGCTCTGTTTGTTAACAGAGTTGTTGAATGTTAAATAAGGTGAATAAAAAATAAAAAAACAAACATCGGATTGGGTTTCAAAATCAGTAGATACTCAAAATCAAATGATTCAGACTCTGACTCGAGGGGAAAAAAAACCCGGATCGGTCCCCTAAACCCCTAATTGTAACTATAATAGGAGAACACAACTATGCTTAAGACGTTTGTCCCTTTTTATAGTCACTTGGTGATATTATGTCCTCGTTTTAGATGTTTCATTTATGAATTAGTCAAAATGCACTATAATAAATTTGGAAGTGGTCTGGTGTGCACCGAAAATCAGATGGAGGCATTCACACAAATTCAAATGAACCATGCTAACAGAATAGTTAAATCAAAACAAATGTGCAAGGTGTGAACAAACCCTTATTTTCTGAAAAGTAACAGAATAACCTTCATGTTGAATCAAACCTTTGTTGTTGTTGTTTTCTGTGAAACACAAACAACAATGTTCTGTACCAAAAAATGAAAGTCATTATGGTCCAAACCTGATTTTGGTTAGAATGACATGAGGGTGAGTAAATGATGGATGATGCTTTTTTCCTTGAAAAAAATATTTTGGAATGTCCTTCAAGTGGGAGAGCACACCTAGGATATTTAAAAATTGTTCTTCCACAGGCAGTTTTCTAGCTTCTGAAAAAAAGAGATGCAGAGATACGCAGCATAGCAACAGGAGGGACAGCTGTGCGAGTAATATATCCGATTCAAGTGAAATCTCATTGAGTTTTACTCCCATTTCAAGATGCAATTTACTGAATTGCTGGGGGTGAAATTCAAAATAAAGGAATTAAATTTATACACCTTTAGTGCTCAGTCTGTCTGCAAGATAAATGGATTTGAACGGCAGTTTCACATACACAAACACACAGAGGCTTTTTGTTCATTGTTCAATATTACAATAGCTTATGATCACAAAACAGTGCTCTCTGTTGCTCACACTTCTCTCTCGCTGTATATCTCTCGATGCTCATGCACCCGCATCTATTTTGCCATTTTCTAGGACAAGGCTCTGAAAAGCATCTCTCTTTCATTCCCAAGCGTCCTCCACCAGCCTTCTGAAACATTAATGCCCTTCCCTGAATCAGTCTAGCCCACACTGAACCAACATCAGGACAATCTACATGTGTTAGCTCATTCATAGAGACAGGAGAGAAAGTAAACGAGCTTTTCCATCAGCGTATAATCAAAGAGTATCAAGATGGCGTTTTCTAACCAGGCCGAGGTAAATCTGGCTCTCCTTGGCACACGGTGCATTATTAATGCCCACTGTTCTAGCCTAAAATACGTGTGTGTGTCCTATACAAAGACCTGCTCATAGCCCCTCTGGCATTGTTTAAACACTGAATAATGCATCCGTTAAATGATAGAGTTAGAGGGCTAAAAGACGGAGAGCAAAGAGAAAAGAATAGAGGCTGATCACAGAGAAAATCTCTTCAGCAGAGGAGACAGGCCTCTTTAAGACCGGACTACCAGCCGGGTTTCTATGATACCTGATTTGGGTGCAACTACAAGTGAGTCTTTGATTACATTCGGTAACGACACCACCAAACAGCACATTCACTATCTTACAGTATGTTGTTTATAGACTGATAAAGCTAAAGAGGCCTTAAAGGTGCAGTAGGTGGCTGTTCTCAGATTGTCTTTTTGTTGTGCTGGTTAAAAGTATCATCACATTCCGATTAAAGTAAATTATCTAGATGTATTTATATGTATTTTTATATTCTGGGTGAGGCATAATACAAAAAATTTTCGTCCAATTAAAAATTGTTGAGTCGACAAATATCTCGATTACGACATGTAACTCAAACTCTCTGTCAACAAATTTAAATGTGTATTTCTGCGCAGCCTGTTTACGCAGATAGATACATCATTTAAGTGTACATGTGAAGCATGGCCACCTACAGCTGACAGAGAGAGACATTAGGGAAACTCTGCAACAACCAGACCTTCTCTCTGAAAGGCCAACATAGCCTTGTATCCATGAAAAGAAAGATGGTTTTTGATCGCCAATAATGCAGAATCAAAACTTTTCCAAACCCTGAGTCAATATTAGAGTTTTGCACGCTGAAGGGAAATAACATTATGCAGTTTAAAACCGCGATCAGAAGGATGACACCATGGCTGAAGTATTACTTTTAAGCAGGTCTGTTTATTTTAGTCACGCAAAGCCATGTAGATTGTGTTCTTGTTTATGAATGAGTTCATATGCATGGAGATGTTTTTCAGCCACTGTAAACGTCCGGAAAAAGATTTTCTATTTCATGGGGTATCTTTTACAGCATTGATAATATAGTCGGTTGAAAAGTCACTCGTTGTCTTGGTAACATAAGTTTAATGTAAAAAGATGACAGGATATTTCTGTTTTTAGCACTCCTTTATTTCTGATCTGATTTTTATTTTGTTGAATAACCAAGTAAATAGTGCCCTTCCGCCTAACCAGCTTTACTGAGGTTTAGTTTGATTTATATTTACAAATGTGTATGCCATCACTTTCTCACTTTTGTTCCAAAGCAGGTTTTTTTGTTCTCACACAAAATATATGAAGAATGTTGTGTATGTAATAAGAATGTTGTATAAATGAGAATGTTGAACTGTTTTAAAGAATGTTGGAAGTCTGTAACAATTAGCTACGTTTCCATCCAAATGTAGACTTATGTTACAACCAAAATATACATATTGTGAATATACAGTTGAAGTCAGAATTTTTAGCCATCTGAATTATTAGCCCCCCTGTTTATTTTTCCCCCAATCTGTTTACCAGAGAGAACACATTTCTAAACATAGTAGTTTGTCCTGTTGCATAACTTTTATTAGATAACCTATAATAAAATAATGATGATGATGATAATAATAATAATAATAATAATAATGATCAGTTTTAGATGGATTGCAGCATGTCCTCCATCTGAACAGAACTGCTTTTTCGTTTCTTCAAGCCCATCATCTCTCTTTTTGCTAGTGAGAAGTTGATAAAGAGTGCTCTAAATTTAATTACTTAAGTTTTGATAATTACTTATACAGTCGGAAACAATTATAACTATTGAAACAGAAAAAGACATTGGCACTTTTCATAGTGAAAGCATATGCTAGTCACATTGTTTTCAGTAAGTAGAATTTATCTTGTTTTTGTCAGATAGAGTCCAAATATGCCATTCTTTTAATTCTCTCATGTATAGACTCATTTTAAAAATGTTAATGCCTTTTGAGACTGCCATCTGAACAATTTTAAAGAACCTCCGTAAGGAACTAAAAGGTGAAACAAATGAAACTTTACATTTCTCAGTGTTTGGCAGAAGCGAAGGGGTCACATTCCCTCTGGGGCTCTGTGAAAGAAAACATACTACTGTTGCTGGCAGTACAATATTTCTGAACAAGAGGAGAAGCCAAAACATTCGCTACAGCCCTGTCTTCTCTTCTGGTTTCTGTGTATGACTACTCGTTTATTCCATACATAGCAGTTTAAAGTACAGATATCAATGGGCTGACTTTCAATGATTAGTAATGAAAAGTTTTAGTTTGTTTGTTCTAATTAGCCTTTGTTTGTTTGTTTGTTTGTTTGTTTCTTTCTTTTTTTCTTTCTTTCTTTCTTTCTTTCTTTTCCAGCCAACTGTGAACACTGACCAGTTCTATTAAAATATTAAAAATGGTTAAGGCAACACCTAATAACATTCATTCATTCCAATATCCAATGATAACTGGTTACTACAACAACAAAAACAACAATAACAACATTTTCACTTTGGAATAAACAAATACACAAAAGCATGCACATCGCTCTACATGGGTGCTCAGCCAAACAGCAAAAAGTGCAAAAATATATTCAACAAAAAAAAGTAAAAAAAAAAAAAAAAAGTTAATAGACTGTCTGATGAAAATCCAGTGTGCTAGAAATCTTATACGCTTTGTGTCAGCCTTTTAAATTTAATACATTGGTATTTTTGGAGCTTTGGTGTTGACACCTTGTTGAATATATTTTTGTACTTTGGAATAAATGAAACCTTAAACAAACTATGCTCTTTAACCTTAAACAAACTATGTCACTTTATCTATGCCCAGTCTTAATCAGGGATGGGCAAAAATACATTGAAATGTATTTTAAAATAAAACACCTATACATCAAATTTAAGTGTATCAAAATAAACTACCAAATACACCAGCCATGTATGTATTAAAATAAAATAATGCATTTTGTATTTTGAAAATAGTACAAAATACTTTCAAAATGCAGCATGAAATTTAATCACAAACCTTCCATCAATAGGCCTATTGGAGCAATCTCTTCACGATTAAACTGACTCAGTAAAGTAAACATTGTTTGAAAATAGCTAGTTTTCTCTGCCACTTTGTTCACCTATAGAGGGAAGTTGTGGCCTAATGGTTAGTGAGTTGAACTTGTAACCCAAAGGTAACTTGTGTTTCTTTTTGAGCTACAATTTACAATCCATCTATAATTTGTAGAGTATACTAATTCTCCCAGTGTTTTTTTTTTTTTTTTAGTTCTTCTTTAGCTGGAGAAGTTTTAAAAACAGCAGTACACCATATTTAAGTGTTTTATATTTCTAAAGTTCCTCTGCATTTCCACCTGTGGAACTGAGACGATGAAGCTTGGGCAAACAATGGAGAATGCACCAATTAGAGGCCTCATTTTTAAGATGTCATCATGCACTGCAATGACTTATGTTACAGCCTTATTCCAAAATGGGTTAAACTCATTTATCTGCTCAAAATTCTACACACAATACCCCATATTGGCAACGTGGAAAAAAGATGCTTAAAATTGTTGCAAATGTATTACAAATAAAAAGCCTGAAAAATCACATGTACAGAAGTATTCACAGCCTTTGCTGTGAAGCTCTACATTGAGCTCAGGTACATTGTATTTCCACTGATCATTCTTGAGATGTTTCAGCAGCTTAATTGGATTTCGTCTGTGGTAAATTCAGTTGATTAGACATGATTTGAAAAGGCATAAACCTGTCTATATAAGGTCACAGGCCAAGCATGAAGACAAAGGAATTGCCTGTAGACCTTTAAGACAGGACTGTCTCGAGACACAAGGTTGGGGAACATTACAGAAAAATAATTCTGCTGCTCTGAAAGTTCCAATGAGCACAGTGGCCTCCATCATCCATAAATGGAAGAAGTTTGCAACCACCAGGATTCTTACTAGAGCTGGCCAGCCATCTAAGCTGAGTGATTGAGGGAGAAGGGCCTAAGTCAGGGAGGTGATCAATAACTCGATGGTCACTCTGTCTGAGCTCCAGTGTTCTTCTGTGGAGAGAGGAGAACCTTACAGAAAGACAACCATCTGTGCAGCAATCCACTAACCAGGCCTGTATGGTAGAGTGACCCGGCGAAAGCCACTCCCCACCTTGAATTTACCAAAAGGCATCTGAAGGACTCTCAAACCATAAGAAACAAAATTCTCTGGTCTGATGAGACTAAAATTGAACTTTTTGAGTGAATGTCAGGCTTAACGTTTGGAGTAAACCAGGCACCGCTCATCCCCAGGCTAATACACTCCCTACAGTGAAGCATGGTGGTGGCAGCTTCATGCTGTGGGGATGTTTTTCAGCAGCAAGAACTGGAAGACTAGTCCGGATAAAGGCAAAGATGAATGCAGCAACGTACAGAGACATCCTGAGTGAAAACCTGCTTCAGAGTGCTCTCGACCTCAGACTGGGGCGACGGTTCATCTTCCAGCAGGACAATGACCCAAAGCACACCACATAAAAATCAATGAAGTGGCTTCACAACAACTCGGTGAATGTCCTTGAGTGGCCCAGCCAGAGCCCAGAACTAAATCCTATTGAGCATCTTGGGAGAGATCTGAAAATGGCTGTACATCATCGCTACCCATCCAACCTGATAGAACTTGAGAGGTACTGCAAAGATGAACGGGCAAAAGTTCCCAAAGACAGGAGTGCCAAGCTTGTGGCATCATATTCAAAAAGACTTATATTTGCAACAATTTCAAAAAATCTTTTTTCACATTGTCCATATGGGGTATTGCCAAATACAATTTGAGGAAATAAATGAATAAATCTATTTTGGAATAAGGCTTAACATTAAAAAAAAATGTTAAAAAGTAAAGCGCTATGAATACTTTCCTGATGCACAGTAATATCCAAAAACCAAGATACAAATTATGCAAACAATATTAGGACACAATGCACACACACATGCACACATCATATCCACACTAGACATACTTAGACAGTATCTCATCTCCAGCGTTATCCTTTTTGCATCCCTCTAAAATAAAAAAGTGAGCAATAGCGCAGACATTGCACAGAAGTAAGGATTACAGGCCTTTTCAAGGTTAGAAAGGATGTAAGTACTCACTCACACTCACACACACATATGCGCGCACACACATATGCGTTCTTTCACAAGCTAACCAGCAGCCTCTGAACCTCTTCCTTTCATCTGTG